>NC_048596.1:160406788-160566788 GCF_003668045.3 Cricetulus griseus
CCCAAGTGCCAGCGTGGTCCCAGAAGGGGAAGGCGCCACACGCCTTCTGGGTAAGGAGTTCAGTGAAGTCCTTTCCTAAGAAGCTGACCCTTCCATCAACCGGTGGGCTGGGATGGCGGGAATGCGGGGTCCATCGGAGGTGCCCCAGCCTTGGGGGCGGGCCCAGGGCCGCTCGGATTCTGCTGGCAGGTGCCGGGGGCGGTGCCCAGCCCGGCCCCCGGGGGACGTTCCAGGAGGCCAGAGGCGGGTCAAAGAAGAGTGCTGGAGACGCCTTAGTACCTCGGGCGGCGGCCGCAGCCACAGGTACTGCGCAGGTAACCGCTTCTTACCTCTCTGGGTCTCTCAGTCCCGGCTCCGAGAACTGAAATTTTCATAGTGCGTCTAACTCCGAACACCAAGAGAGGAGTCTTGGGGTCACCTGACTCTTAGGGCTACGTGCTCCGAGGGCTGCCGAGGAGGTAGTGAGGTCCTGAAACCTCTGGAGCAAAGGACTTGGAGACCTCGGAGCCAGAGAGCCAGGTCCCGCAGGCACCAGCTGATTAGGGCACAGAGCGCCGGGACGGTCCGTAGCTGGGCCGCCTGGCACCTGGATAACGGGGGTGCTGGGTCGTGTCCCCCTCTCGGCCCGGAGGCTTCCCGGTGTGTTTTCCGCCGAGGCCTGCGGCATCTCACTCAGCACCTGCGGAACTGCTGATGGAGACGCCCATCCAGCGCGAAATCCGCCGCAGCTGCGAGCGCGAGGAGAGCCTGCGCCGGAGCCGGGGTCTGAGTCCGGGCCGTGCGGGCGAGGAGCTCATCGAGTTGCGCGTGCGGCCGGTGCTCAACCGGCCTGGCCCCGGCCCCCCACTGCCGCGCGCCCTGGAGCGCGCTCGGGCGGGCGCGAAGATGCAACGGGACATCGAACGCGAGGCTCACAGGCAGGCGGCGCTGGCGAGCCCCGCGGCTCCGGATCCCGGCGCCAGGCGGCGGCCACAGCCGCTGGACCAACTCAAGCGCTTCTTTGAGGCTGCGGCGGAGGACCGCAGTGGCTTGCAGCGGCGGCCGGAGGCGGGGGTCTGGCTGCACCCCGCCATTCAGGACGGCTGCCCGGTGCTGGGGCAGTCGCCACCGCTTGTGTCCCCGTCGCTGCTGGAGCAGGAGGTGCGCCGAGTGCGCGAGCGCGAACAGGAGCTGCAGTTGCAGCGGCGCAGCATCTACGGGGCCGCTGAGGTTGGGGAACCAGCGCCGAGCCTCACCCGTAAGCCGGTCACCCCGGGACCCAGAGCTCCCGCTGTCTGTCTCCACCTCCAGTGGCCCTTCGTCTGTAGGCTTGCAGACTCCGGGACCCTTAACTATTCTTTTGGGGGTTCACCTTCTGCTCTCCACTCCCACACCTGGAGTGAGGATCCCCAGATCCACCACACATTGTCTTGGAACCTTGGCTGGCTTTTGGCATTCTCCGGTCCTCTGTAGTTTTCAGGCTCCTGTCTACGCTGGGTTCGCCTCATTCCTGTGCTTGGGTCCCCAGAACTGGGTGGAGACCTCCATGGGGAGGGAGGGGTGCACACCTGTATGTGTTTAAGGGGTGCGGCCATCCTCCAGCTGGCCAGAGGAGGGGCAGCCGCGGCTGAGCGTCCCTTCCCCCACAGCGAGCAGGGGAGACGGAAAGTTGGCGGTGATCTGGCCCCCGCGGAGACAAGCCTCTGAGAACGGCCTGGAGAAGGTAGGAGCCCCCTTTCCAAAGCTTGTCGCCCTCCCACCCCTCCCCGCAGCCACTGGGCACTGGGAAGGGAAAAGTGCATACTGGTCCCCCTGGAGCGTCCCTCTAGCCAAAACTCCAAGTCCAGGACGCGACCGGAAAGGAGGTAGGGCCTGGAGCCCCAACTGTCTCACCGCCACACGCCTCGGTGTAGTTCTTGTCCCTGATGGTGGCCTTCTTTCTTTCCCCCTTTCCCTAGTAGGAGCGCAGACCCTGAGGTCTGCGAAGATTGGGGCACACGGCCAGAAGTGACATACCCTTTAGAGATCCAGGGTAAAGTTACCCTCCGGATCTGCAGAAGGCCTGGAGAGGAAGGGGCCAGCTCTCTTCAATGGCAACTTGAAATCCTGCCCATCCTGGATACTGACTATGGGATTAACCACCTTTTCTCCATTAAAATTGTTTAGTCTTCACTGGAAAACTAACAACCACCCGCAAAACCTGTGAGTGAAACACAAAATAAAGCCCACCCCAACCCCCTTTCCTGGGCTTTAGTGCAAGCTGTTTTCTACTGGAACCTCCTTAGTCTGGGTGGAGCGGGAGCTGGGCGGGTGAAGGACGCCCAGGAAAGCCACCCGAGGATCGCACCTGAATGTTGGAATTCGAAATGCGCTCTGGACTCAGTTCCGGGCTGCCTGCTGACCCGGGCCTGGAGGCCTGGGCCCTACTGCCCCCTGGTGGTGCGAGTGCAAAATGGTGCTCATTCGCCCATAGACTCCACTCGGGTCTCCAGATCTCAGCTTTTATCGATGCCAAAGGCATCCTGTACTCAGGGCGCTGCTAGAAAGAGGTGCTATGAAATTGTCCCTGATATAGGGAAATAATGATGAAAAACACCAGTGGTGGGCTGAAGAGACGGTTCAGGGTAAAGAGTGCTTGCTACTCTTGTAAATGATGAGTTCGGTTTCCAGCATCCACAGGGAGGCTCATAACTGGTTGTAACTCCGGCTCCAGGGGATCCATCGCCTTCTTCTGGCCTCCGGAAGCACTCGAACATAAATGGCATACATTCACACAAAACGCACACATTAACACACAAATTAAAATAAAGATACAAGGGTTTCCCTGTGCACCCCTGGCTGTCCTGGAACTTACTATGTAGACCAGGCTGGCCTATCGAATTCAGAGATCCACTTCCCTGTGCCTCCCCAGTGCTGGGGTTAAATTAAGGACATGTGCCACCACTGCTCAGCTATAAAGATAATTTTTTTTAATAAAGAAAAGTACCAATGGTGGTGGTGAGGGGCCAAGCACTTGGTCGATATCCACTCTGACTGACTTCTTCATATGGCCCATGTTGGCCTCAAACTCTCTTGACCATAGGGTCAAGGATGACCTTGAAAGCTCTTTTTTTTTTCTTTTTGTGAGGAAGGTTCTTAAAAGATTTAGTTTTGGGATTTATGTTGTGTGTGTAAGTGTTCTGCTAGTGTGTGTGTGTGTGTGTGTGTGTGTGTGTGTGTGTGTGCATGTGTGCATGCATGCGTGCGCACGCCACTTGTGTGCAGTGCCTGCAGAAGTGAAAAGAGGACACCAGATGCCCTGGAACTAGTTAGTGATGTTTGTGAGGCACCATGGGAATGCTGGGAACTGAACCCTGGTCCTCTTAACTGCTGAGCTCTCTCTTCAGCCACAGATTTATTTTTAACTTCGTGTGTGTGTTGGGGTGTGTTCATGGGCATTCAGGTGTACAGATGCCTTTGGAGCCCAAGTTACAGACAGTTATGAACTACTAGAGGTGGGTGGTAGGAACTGAACCTGGGTCCTCTGCAAGGACAGCACGTGCTCTTAACCACTGAGCCATCTCTCTAGCCTTGGAACTGTTCCTAAATGAGAAAGCTCAGGACTGGAAAGTTGGCTCTGCACTTAAGGGTGTTTGCTGCTCTTTGGGGTGGTGGTGGCACATGCCTTTAATCGTAGCACTTGGGAGACAGAGGAGGCAGGTGGATCTGAGTTTGAGGTCAGCCTGGTCTACAGAGTGAATTCCAGGATATCCAGGGCTACACAGAGAAACTCCATCTTGAAAAACAGGAGGGGGGAACGACAAAAAACCTGTTTGCTGCTCATATAAAGATACCAGGTTTAGTTTCAAGTACACAGTTTTGAGTGGTACACAATCACCTGTAACTCCAGTTCCAGAAAATCAGACCCCCTCTTTTGGACTCCTCGGGCACTCTAGAATACACAGACACACTTGCATACCTGAGCACACACACTCATGCATACACGCATAATCTTTTTTTAAAGACAAGCTCCCTCCTCTATGTAGTCCTGGCTGTCCTGGAACTATGTAGCCCAGGCTGGCCTTGAATTCACAGAGATCCTCCTGCCTCTGCCTCCTGAGTACTGGTATTAAAGGTGTTTACCACCACGCCTGGACAGATAATATTGGGGGGGGGTTAAGACAGTGTTTCTCTGTGGCTTTGGAAGCTGTCCTGGAACTCGCTCTTGTAGACCAGGCTGGTCTGAACTCATAGAGATCTGCCTGCCTCTGCCTCCTGAGTGCTGGGATTAAAGGCATGTGCCACCACTGCCCAGCCACATACATGTTTTAAAAATAAAAAATCCTTTAATTAAAAAACAAATCTTGAGCCAGGAGGTGGTAGTGCACGCCTTTAATCCCAGCACTCGGAAGGCAGAGGCAGGAGGATCTCTGTGAGTTTGAGACCAGCCTGGTCTATAAGAGCAAGTTCCAGGACAGCCTCCAAAGCCACAGAAAAACCCTTTCTCAAAACCGTGCCCCCCCCAATAAAAAACTTTGGCAGCATATTTGCCTTTAAGCTCAGCACTTATAAGTTGGAGACAGGCAGATCTCTGTGAGTTCAAGGCCAGCCTAGTCTACATAGTGACCTATTGCAAGAGAGGGAAAAATGCAAGTGGGAGTGGCCAGGTGTTGACACACTACAAACCCTGCCTAACTTCTGGTAAACACTCCAAACTGTCTGACAAACAGTACCTGTGTAATTCACATAACACCAGAACATTTCTACAGCTTCTTAGAAGTGGCTAGGATCAGAAAAAGTAGGACCTGAAACATTGTAGTCCTGTGGTATAGGGCTGGGGATACAGCCAACCTGGCAAAGTGCTTTCCCGGCAACACATAAACAGTGGTGCGTCCTGTAATGACAGAGGTAGAGCATGAAGAATGAGAAGTCCAAGGCCATCCTTAGCTACATTGGGAGCCTGAGCCTAGTCTGGCTACATGGCACCTTGTCTTCAAAAAACATACATATAATAAATTGAGGGGCTGAGGAGATGTCTCAGTGGGTAAGACATTTGTCACGCCAGTCTGATGATCTGAATTCAGATCCCAGAAACCAAGTAAAAAGCTGTGGTGCATGCAAATTCCTGGAGGCTCTTACTAGGAAATGAGAAGCAGAGACAAGAGAATCCCTGGAAGCTTAGGGGCAGCTAGTATGCACAGGCACCATGTATGCAGAGTACACCACAGCTTGTTTAAAACAAGGTGGAAGACCAGGGTTGACACTCCACACATATGCCATGGCTTGTACATTGCAACATACATGCTGACACATAATTAAATACTAGCATTATGGTTTAAAATTTTGTCAATTCTGGCTCTTGCATCTCACTATCTCAATCAGGCTGACCTCTAGCTTACAGCAGGTGACTAATGAAATGCCAACAAATAAAATAGGGGAAGGTCCATCTGGTGTTTCACCCAGGAGCTACTCAGCCCAAAGAGGACCCCCCTCCAGAGTCTACACGGCCATATGCTTGACTGTGACTTGGGGACTGATGGGAAGACACTGGAGAGTTTGGTGGGTGTGGTGTATCTGTGTGACAACAGTTCGTGTGAGTGCATACACCTGTGTGGGAAGCAAAGGTCAATCTTAGATGTCCCCCAGAAGTTGTCCACCTTATTTTAGTTTTTAAGTTAAAAATATGTGTGTTCTACCTGCACATACGTGTGTGTGTGTGTGTGTGTGTGTGTGTGTGTGTGTGTGTGTGTGCGCGTGGGTGCGTGCGCGCGTGTGCGTGCGGGCGTGCGCATGCCTGGTGTGCCCAGGGAAGGGTGTCTGATGCTGTAACTGGAGTTACAGATGATTGCCAACCACAATTCGAGTGCTGAGAACTAAACCTATCTCTCTTCAGTGCTCTTTCCCACACCATGTAGTCCTGGCTAGCTTAGAACTCACAAAGATATGCCTGCTTCTGCCTCCCTAACACTGAGACTAAAAGTGTGCACCCTCATTCCCTGATTATTATTGTATATGTATATGATGGGGGGCATGCTACTACAACTTTTGGGGGTCAGTTCTCTCCTCCCACTTTTAGGTGGGTTCCAGGATTCAAACTGAACTTGTGTGACAAGCACTTGATAAACAGCCCCCATTTTTGTTGTTTTTTTGTTATTTTGTTTTCTGAGACAGGGTTTCTCTGTAGCTTTGGAGGCTGTCCTGGATCTCACTCAGTAGACCATGCTGACCTCAAACTCACGGAGATATGCTTGCCTCTTCCTCTCTAGTGCTAGGCCCCTGTTTTATTAAGCAAGGTCTCACTTTGTTAATCAGGCTGGCCTCCAGCTTACAGCAATCCTCTGGCTCTGGAGTGCTGGGATCACAAGTGTGCACCACTACGCTCAGCCAGGTCTCTCTCTTTTGTAGTTTTGGGCTTAAACCTAAGCCTTGTGATGCTAAGTTCAACCACACCCCCAAACCCTGACATCAGTATTTATACTTCTTATGTGTATGAGTGTTTTCTCTTGCAGTATGTCTGTGTACACATGTGCCTGGAGCCTGCAGATGCCAGAAAAGGGCATTGGATCCCCTGGAACTGGAGTTACAAATGATTGTGAGCCCCCAAATGTGTGCTGGGAGGCAAAGATTTTTATAGGGGAGATGAGAGTAGGCACAGGATCCACCCAAATCAATATTAGGAGGAATCAGAACAGTCTTGGAGGTATTCTGGCCCGAGCGGTGGAGTAAAACATTACAGGGTCATCAATGGTTAGCAGAGGCCTCTCTGGAAGAGCTAGGGTTTGGTGTGTAGCCTGCAGTCAGTTCACTTTTCACATCTGTTTAAAACGGGTTTGTAATGGCATGTACCAGGTGTTGTCGGCTGGCTTACTGAAGCCTGGTGGCACACTCTGGAGGCCCAGGCTGGAAGAAAAGACCAGTCTGGGCTATATACTAACACTCCAGCTTGATTTAAAAAAAAAACAGGGGGGGGGGGCTGGCAAGATGGCTCTGCTAATAAGTGCACTGGGGGGCTCTTTCTTTTTTTAAAAAAATTTATTTATTTATTATGTATACAGTGTTCTGCCTGCATATAGGCCTGTACACCAGAAGAGGCACCAGATCTCATTAGAGATGGCTGTGAGCCACCATGTGATTGCTAGGAATTTAACTTAGGATCTCTGGAAGAATAGCCAGCGCTCTTAACCTCTGAGCCAGCTCTCCAGCCTGCAACTGGGGGCTCTTGAGAGGACTCGTGTTCAGTTTCCTGCATCCACGGAGGGTGGCAATCCCAGTCCCATCATATCTGATGCCCTCTTCGGGCCTGTGTGGGCAAGCAGGGAAATCTTGTACACATGTAACAAAAATAAATATTTTTTGAGAGTGATGAGGTCTCTTTACATAGCTCTGGCATCTTGGAACTCACTATGTAGACCAGGTTGACCTCGAACTCACAGAGACCCACCTGCCTTGGTTTCCCCAAGTGCTATGATTAAATGTGTGTGCTACCATCCCTGGCTAATAAAAAGTACTCTTTGGTTTTTGTCTTTGTTTTTTGAGACAGGGTTTCTCTATGTAACAGTCCTGGCTGTGCTGGAACTCACTGTGTAGACCAGGCTGGCCTCAAATTCACAGACTCACCTGCCTCTACCTCCCCAGTACTGGGGTTAAAGGCAAAAATTACTTTTTAAAATAAAATCTCAAACCCACAAAGTCATGGTTCTGGTCTTACATTCTGACTCTGAATGTGAAAATTTCAGGATCCAAATATCAACCTCTTAGAGTGACACAGGGGAGAAGGAAGATCACATTCCTACACAGGGGCCGGTTTCACTCAGAAGACCCAGGTTCGAGTCCAAAGCTTCTCAGCGCAGCTAGAGCTTCCTCGATAGCCTCAGACTGCTGTGCGGTTAAAACCCCCCAGGACTCTGCCAGCCTGTACTCCAGACACTCTTCGTGGGACAAGACAACCATCAGCTTGGCTGGGACACCCCCAAAAGCTGGAAGAAAGTCTGACTCCACTCTGCAAACTGATACCCTGCAGTTTGCTAGGGCACATCGGGAAATGTAGTTGTGATTTTAAGAAAAAAAAAAAAAAACCTGAATAGGAATCACTTCCGGGTTAAAAAAAAAAAAAAAAACACAAAAACGGGCGTAGGTCTGTCTTCCTCCAGTGGGCCTAGAATTTTCCTGCTACCAGAAACTTGTTTTCTGGGTTCCGGTTGCTGACGAGAGCCGCTACTTCCCTCTTTGACTCAAGTTCGCATCTGCGCACGCGCAACTATCTCGCCAGGGTCTGCGGACTACACTTCCCAGAAGGCCCCTCGGTGGGCAGAGCCCACCCGCCCCCGGGGGAGGGACGCGGTGCTCACAGGAGACACAGAGCCTCTGACCTTACCCTTTTATTAACAGAAAAGTGTGTCCGCACTTGCTGTTCGGTGGCTCACGCCGGGGCCGGGCATACTCAGTGCAACCCGCCCCTGTTCCCTGCCTGGAATTTGGAGTTATCAAGCCCGGGCTGGCGTCTTCACCTGGGGCTCAGGATGCTGGGGCAGCCCAAGCCAAGGGCCCGGCAGTGCTGGGGGGTCGGGCGGGGCCTACCTGGCCCATGAGGATCTGTACCAGCAGGTCGGTGGCCAGCACATGCGACGGCTCCTCGAAGCCGATGGTTAGTAGCTGCTGGTAGTCCCCGGGCGGCTGCGGGCATAAAATCCTGGGCGCGGAAACAAGTCTGGACTTGAGAACCCCTGCTCCTCAAGGCTGGGAGGGGCTTCAAGTTAGGGGTTGGGGATACCCTAAGGGAAAGTGTTTCCTCTGTTGACAAACTCCTAAGTTAAAGCATTGCACTTGAGGCTGCAGTGTCTCCCTGGGAGAGCGACTAACCCACTCTGAAAACATGTTTTCTTTTTTGCAAAATGTACTGGTCCACACCTCTATGAATTGCTGGTTAGTCTGCATAAAGCACTCTTCAGGGCACAGTAAAATGTGATCCCTCACTACTCTGAGATCCAGTCTTTGATAGGGTTCTGTCCCACCCTCCCTCGGACCTCAAGCTCACATCGCCATCCTACCATGAGTCAAGGTCATCCTCTGCTGGTCCTAGGGGCAGCCATCGGCCGATGGACCAGAGTTTCTGGATTTGGGGGCACGAATTGGCTGGACCCTGGCCTGTATCCTCCCATGTATCTCGATAACATAAGAAGTAGCTGAGGGAGAAATCAGAAGGAAAAGCATTCCTTAGGTTTTTCTGATGAGGGCTTTAATTCTGGAGGTGCAGTTCAAGTTCATGAGAAGTTGCCTTAAGTTCTCAGGTAGGAATGTGACTCAGTGCCGAGGACTTTCCTCCCTGGTGGTCTAATCTGAAGATGAATATTTTAATGGGAAGTAGAGTTAAGAAAACTAAAGATAGAAGGTGAAGTTCCGTGGTATACAGTGCTGGTCTAGTATATACAAGGTCCTGGGTTTTATCCCAGCACTGCAAAAGGTGTTCAATTTCCTGTCTTTTCGCTCTGTGGTGGTGGTGTGGCTCAAGCTGAATTCAGCATCGGAAGGGGAGGACTTTTAATTTTGACAAGGAAACTCACTAATCCACACGGGAGTCTGGTCCTTGGCTACTGGCCTCTGTGGTGGTCTCCAGGTTCCAGCGCATCTTCTTATAGAGGTATCTCGGAAAGTGGCTGGCAGTGTACGCAGCTGGGGTGCAGTATCGGAAGATGGACACGTCGTGGGAGGGGCTAATGGAGAACCTCCCACAGAAGAAGCAGGAGATGCTAGCGGGAGATAGGAGATTGGACAGCAAGTTGGGCCCTGGACTCTGCCACCCCACAGCCTCATTTCCTGCCCCCTTACCTCAAAGGGTTAGTTTCCTCCAGGTCCACGAACCCGAAGGAGGCATACATGAGAACTAACTGTTCCAAGCGTAGGGTTAGCTGCTGGGAGATCTCCAACAACTGCATGGAAGGTGGGACTTCATGACCTCAGACGGTCTGCCAGAAGCAACCCTCTACCCCTAGGCAGGGTCCAAAGAAAGGGGCCTAGTAAAATAGCTAAGGTACACACCCCCTTCCGAACCAACTCCTGCAGGGCTCCGTAGATGGGGGGGACACTCCTTGCAGCAGCCTCAAGGTACAGGAAGTAAGGTTCACACATTGTTAGGAAGGTAGGCATGGCCTTGGCTAGCTGTTCCTTCTGTACTCGGTCCCTGCTGAAGGGAGAAAGGGGCCTTCAGGTAGCATCACTCTCCCTCCACCCCAGGTGCCCCATGCTCCTTCCACCTGTATTCCTGGCAGAACCCATTACAAAACTCCCCCAGTGCTGTGGCTCACTGATCAGAGCACTTGCATAGCACATGCAGAGCCCTGGGTTCCATCCCCAGCATCCAAAAATTAACATAAAAAGGGGCACTGGGAGGTTAAGTCAGTGGTAGAGACTGGGGCTCACCACAGGTAAAGCTTTAGCCCCAATGCTCAGCATAAGGTCATTCCCTCCACCCCCCACGTGTCAAGTCTCTCTCTCCACATCTTTCAGAACCACCTGCACCAATCATTTAGAATAATTTGTTAAAATGCTGACACCTGGCTGGGAAATGCAGCTCTCTGGCCCAATGATTGCCTAGCACAGGGCCCTAGTTCCATTGCCAGTGTGTTTGGGGGTGCATGCAACTGAGTTCTTAGCTCTGCTGAGTGAAGCTCAGAAAGCTGGGATTTAAGCCAGCCTCCTACAGACATCACTGTCAATCCATTTCCCCTGGTCCGGAAATTGCATTTTTCTTTGGGAGTTTAGGGTAGCCTCACACTGAGGTTCTCTGGTTAGAGTTAATGCAGATAGTTTTTGTTTAGCTGACTTTTAGGGGATTTGGAAAAAGAAAAAAAAATTTAAGCCACCATTTCAAATTTGGTAGGCAGTACTCAGTAGACTGGGGCAGGAGGGTCTCCAATTCGAATGTGATATCCTATCTCAAAAAACAAAAACAAACAAAAAACACCAAAAAACCCAAACCGGCCAAATCAACCAACCAACCAACCAACCAACCAACCAACCAACCAAAGATTCTTGGTATCCTAAAGGCCCACACATTGCCTGCCTCTGCCTCTCGAATCTCCACAGCCCCGGGCACACTGGTAAAGTGTATTCCTAATCAGCTGTCCTCATGTACTGTCTCTGGGCCCTGAGTTTAGTTTTGGCTTTTGTATGGGCTGCACAGCCTGTCCTGGGACCTAGGCCCCCTGTACAGGGTCACCTGTAAAGCAAGTAGCTTTGAAAGTCATCCGCCTTCCTGAGCAGGTAACGGAGCTGGTCAGTGATGGGGCTGAACATGGAGTCCAGTGGGAGTCGAGCCTGGGCCGGCCCCAGCTCCGCCGCCAGTGGTTCCCGGGAGGACGCGGAGGCTGGGGCTTCCATGAGTTGCTGTGCCCGCTGGGCTTCCTGCTCCGCTGAGGTCTCCGGTCTCCCGGCGGGCGACCACGAGGAGTCTCCATAGGGGGGCGGCCCGGGTCCCAATTCCTCCGAAGGCAGTGCTTCTCCAGGGCCCAGGGCCAGTGACCCAGCGAACCAGGGCTCCGCAGCCATCGGCGTCCACCGCAGGCTCTTCCAGCCTCCGCGGCGTCCCGGGAGTGCAGCACACCTGGGTTCGACGGGGCGGGGTAGTGAGGGCAGCCGCGACCCCTCGGCCCAGCCTCGACGTCTCTGCCGGCACCGCCCCGCGGGCTTTTGCCTCTTTTGAATTTGAGCACGCGGAGGCCCTCGCAGCCTGGGCCTGCACTGCGCACGGAGTTCAGCGGGCACCTGGCGCGCGATGCAGGGCGATGCCAAGAGCAGAGCCCCAGACACGCCTTGTGGTGGCCGCCGCACGCGGGTAGGCTCCTTTTCTCTCCCAAGCCGTTGACTGGGCTGGAGGGGATTCCTTACATGTTAGAAATCCAGGAGTGAAGGTGGAGACCTAGGCGCCTCCCCAGCCGGTGACCCCCAGCCCAAGATCTGACTCTTCACTGCATGTGAGCTTACAAGAGACTAGTGAAGTAGCTGTTACTTCTACAATAAAGAACTCAAGTGACCTGGCTTATCCCATTGTCTCCTTTATTCCAATATGCGTGCCCTGGTCCCCCAAAACACCTCTTACACTTGTAGATTGAATTCCTAGCCACGTGCAAAAACTGATGGGCATTTAAGTACAGCTAGGAAGCCAAATACATTAATTACAAGGCTCACAGTAAAGCAGCAACAGGTGTCACATTGTCCTGTGTGACCCTCACCCTTTTGACTGTGTCAAAATAGGTTGTCCCATTCTATGAGTTTTTATGACGTCTGCTTCATGAAACTACAAAAACGTTCAGCAAGTGTGCAGTTAACTGTTAGTCACTCAACAAACACTTGAGCAGGTGGTTCTGGAAGGAAGACAAAGGAACTATTCTGGTCTTAGATTTTTTTTTTTTTTTTTTGGAGACAGGATGTAGCTAAGGCTAGCCTTGAATTCTTGATCCTGCTGCTACCTCTGAAGTGCTGAGGATGCCCGGCGTGCTTCAAACACCATTTCCTTTTGGTCAGTGTTGGGGATGGAAGCAAGGCATAGCCCCACTGTAGAGGGCCAAGGAAAGTACTGCAGTCAGTCCCCTGTAGTGGGCCGAGGAAAGCTGCTCTGTTCCCAACACCCTGTCCTCATGTTAAACATTTCAAGGTTTTTAGCACCTCCTGACTCCATTCAGAAAATGGACTAGTTTTTTTTTTTTTTTAAAGTTTTATTTAAAAAACCTTCGGTGCAATATTAAAAAGCAATACAGCCAGGTGGAGCAACGATGGACAGACAGAAAGGAAAGGAGCCAGGGGACCCAAGGTCCCTTACCTCACCTGTTCTCCAGAGGTTGGAGGTCAAGGTGTGGGGGAGGGCACCGGGGGTGGACGGGGAAAACCCACCACCAGAAGGACAGGCAGAACGAAACACGTATATAAGATACATCTGGCTGAACTGAAGAGGGTTTGGGGGCCACAGGAAACTCCCCCCCCTTTTTTTTTCAAAAATGTTTGGGGTTGGGGAGAAAGGGTGGCCCCTGTAATGAGCCAACCAAGTCCAACTACCCCACACTCCACCTCTGTGGAGAGGGATGTACTAAGGTAGGGATGTGATGAGAAAAGGGGGAAACAGTCTGTTAGGAAGGTTGAAGGAGTCCCCACATCCAGCTCCTGACTGGCTGGGGAGGGGCAAGACTGGCTGGTGCTCAGCCTAGAAAACCGTCAGGGTCGTCATCCTCAAAGTGGCCTTGTTGAAGCACCTTGATATGGTGCTCGTAGATCTTCAGGGCTGGGCCCAGGCGGATGGACAGGCCAGTCAGCACATCTGTCCGTTGCATGAGCAACAGAGACTTGCCATCAATTTCCTGGGCAGGACAGAAAGGGCAGGGTCAGTGGACACCTGTGAGGCCCTCTGTGTACAGACATGTGCAGTCCGGGCTGGGTACTCACCTGCTCCTGAAAAGCAGTGGCCTGCTCTGGGAAACCTGCCTCGGTGAAGTATTCCACCACATCCATGACCGTCCACTCCACTGGGTCACTCGGTTTCTCTTTGCGCCCAGGACTGCACCAGAATGGAGAACAACAGTGACCATGACACAGCTGATTGTCCAACACTCACGCGCTAACCCCAAGTCCCTAATGCTTCAACTTACGGACAGCCAAATGGTGTCCCATCAGCCCCAGGTAGAGCTGGTTTTCCTGGGGGCAAAGGCACAGGAGATGGAGAATCTGGAGCAGCCGCAACACAAGCTGGGGAAGGAAAAGCAGCTGGCAGTATCCAGACTAGGGTACACAGCTGGCTGTTCTGCACTGCCCGACCGACCCAGAGGGGTCCTTACCTGATCCCCCTTCTTTATTCGTAGCTGTCATCGAGAAGACCTGGCGTGTGCAGCTGCCAGGTGCTGGTCCCCGCCCTTCATCCTGGCCCTGGTAGGGTCCACAGGGCGACCACTCCTTGACCCTCTCCTTAGCACTCTGAGGGCCCCGCTCTCCATTAATCTGGTGGTGCTGAGCACCTGCGGGGCGGTCACTCTCAGGCACTTCTGAGCCCTCTGACACATTGTCCTCCTCCTCCTCCTCCTCCTCTTCATCATCTTCCTCCTCTTCTTTCTCAAACACCCGCTCTTCTCCACCTCTCTGGGGCCAGAGAAACAAGCAGGCAGAGTTAGAGCTCTTCTAGTCCCAGATGGAATCCAGTGTCCGACGCCACCTTTGACAACAACACGGAGTAACTTTTACGCTGTCGTTTCCGTGCCAGGCTCCGGGTTATTAAAGCCCTCAATAGCCAAGTCTTACTAAACTCGCTCAACAACCCCCAGGGGTCGCTACCGTCAGCGATTCTCGGTTTACAGCCGAGGAAACTGAGGCTCCGGCAGATTAGGTCACTGACCAAGATCACCGCTTTCCGAGTCCGCGGGGACTATGGACGAACCCGGGCCACCTGACGTCCCGCTCCCTCCCGGGACTCCAGTCCCCGGCAACTTCGCCCGCACCTGCCCGGTGCGCTCACCTTGCTCCGCGCCGCGCGTGCGCTAGCGGCCGGCGGCGCCCGTCCCGGCCTGTCTCCGCGGGGCAGTGCGAGCGCTCCCAGGCGGGTGCGCTCTAGACGGCCCCGCGCCGCCTCCTCTTCCAGCAGCCCCTGCACGCGGCCGCGAGTAAGGCGGCCGCTGGCGCCGCCGCTGCCCCCGAGGTAGCGCACGACTTCCCGCAGGCTCACGGGCCGCGCCGGGCCGCCCGCCCGCGCCGCGCCCCCCTCGGCGGCGGCTGTGGCTGCGGCGGTGGAGGCTGCTGCTGCTGTGGCGGCGCCGGCGGTGGTGGCTCCCGGGCGGCGACGGCGGGCGGCGGTGCACGGCGCGGGCCGGCTGGGGGCGCCGAGGCCGGGGGCGCGGCAGGCGCTGGTGGCGGCGCGGCTAGGGGCGCGGCCCGCTGCGCCGGGGACCCGGCTGCGCGGGGCCGGAGAAGGGGGCGCTGTGGCGGCGGCGCGCGGGGCGCCCGGGTCGGGGCGGCGCGGGCGCGGCGGCGCGGGCGGGCGTGGGCGGCGGCGCGGCGGGGCCCCGCGGGGGACGCGCGGCGGGCGCGGGCGGGGTGGCTCCGCGGCGGGGCGGCTGGACGCGCGCCGCGTTGCGGTACGAGATGCTCCCCTTGTAGCTGACCCGGAGCACGGCGCGCTGCTGGATCAGTTTCTCGAGCTCCGCGCGCGTGCGCTCGGGCTCCGGGCCGTGCCGCCGCCGCACCATCCGGCAGATGCGCTCCAGGTCCGGCCGCGCCTTGCGCGAGCGCAGCGAGTCGATGGTGTCCAGAATCCACTCTTGGTAGTGCGGGGAAGCGGCGGACGACGAGGCGGCGGCCGCCGTGGTGGCGGCCGCCGCCGTCTCCGGCGGGGGTAGGGCCGGCCCCGCCATGCCTCCCGCCCGGCCCGGCTGCACGGTGCGCGCTGCCTCCCTCCCAGCGCGGCGCCCCCTCCCCGCTCCCCTCCCTCCGCCGCTGCCCGCCTCCTCCGCCTCCCCCGGGGGCGCAGCGCCTCGGCGGAGCGGCGGCGGCGCTGCTGTTTCTTCGCAAAAAAAAAAAAAAAAAGAGAGAGAGAGAGAGAGAGAGAGAGAGAGAGGAGAGCGCGCGAGAGAGACAGAAAAAAAATAGTGAGAGAGAAAGAAAAGAGGAAAAAAATATGCACACACTCACTCACTCGCACGCACGCACACAACAGCCCCGCTTCTGCTGGGCGCGCGCGGGGCCGGGGATGCGAGGAGGGAGGAGGGGAGCGCGGCGCGGCCGGCCCCTCCCCGCCGCCGCCGCCGCACGCGCGCCCTGCGCCCGGGACACTCCGGCCCCCCTTCCTGCTCGCCCTCCCCCGCTGCCCGCCTTCCTCGCTCCCTCCCACCCCCACGCGCCCGCTTTTAAGGTGGAGCCCGGTCCCCCGCCCGCCCCGTGTACCCGGCTCTCTAGCTCACTCCGGCTCGCTCCGGCCCCCCCTTACAACTCCCGCGCGCTTTTTAAGGAGGCGCCGCGGAGTTGGCGCCGGAGCGGGGGCGGGGAGCGCGGCGGGCGGGGGAGGGGAGGGGAGCGCAAGGGGGAGGGGACAGGGCGGGCGGGGGCGCGCGGGCGGCGTTCGGCCGCCCTCCAGCCATTGGGCGCGGGACCCAGACGTCCTCGGCGCCCAGCCCCCTCTCCACGCCTCTCCGCGCGCAGCGCTCTCGGGACCGCACTTACCGGGAACTAGCCGCGACGCGGCCCGATGCGCCGCGCTCCTGGGGATCCGCGGAGACCTCACCAGCGGCCTTGCCGCACCTAGACGAGGGCTTGGGGGCGCGCGGGGCTCCCCCTTTCTCCTCCTACCCTGCCGATCGCGCTGCAGTTCGGCCGCATCGGTCCGAGCAGCTCCCTCCAGTGCCCCTTCGGTCCCGGACTAGACGAAGTAGGGGCATGAGCAGATTTGAGGATCCCGAACTCAGGGTCAAAGGACAGTTTGCTCACCCCACCCCTCTTTTCTCTGGCGGGGCGGAGGAAGTGCAGGAATTCCAGCTAAACCCGGTTTCTCCAGGATCCCGAAGCCAAGGTCTCCAGAATCTGGACACTGAGGTCCGAAATTCCCTTTCCAACACCCTGAGGGTTTGAGGGTGTGATCGAAGTCGGGAATACCAGCGACACTTTTATTTTAAAACAAAACTTTATTGGTAATAGTTTTCAAATATGTTTACAACAGCACACTGTTCAAGAGGAAGTCTCATCCTTCGCAGCACACAGGTTGAATGGCCCCCCTCGCCCACCCGGGGCCCCCACCCAGGCCTGAGAGCTCCTCCTGTTTGGGAGAAGTTACGAGAGGGATAAACACAGGGATAAATGGGGTAATTTCCCCAGCAGCTCCCCACCTTTCTATTGAGAGAAAAGCACAATCAGACTTGGGGGTGCAGTGAGTGGGGAGCAGAGCAAGAGGTGATGGACAGCTGACAGCTAAGCTAGAAGTGAGGTGCCCAGGATGGGGAGGGGCTTCTTAAGGGGGCTGATGCGCCAAAGAATTGGCATGAGACCCCTGGAAAAGGGGGCCGGGAGGCTAGCAGCTCAGGGCGAGGTTCAAAGCCCGGTTCCTTCCTTGACAGAGTCAGTTGGCTATCCCGGCCTCAGAGTGGATTGGGGGCTTGTAGAGGGGGTTTGGTAGGGGAGGGACAGTCTGGAGGAAGGGAGGCACTGGTGGAACTTAATTTAAATGAATATTTAAAAAAGAAAAGGAAAAAAAAAAAGAAACCAAAAACCCACTAGCAAGCAGCCCTCTGTACCTGTCACTAAAATCTCCCTTTCCAAGTAGGACTGCATGGAAGGGGTGGTTGGCATTTCTGTTCATCCTTAGTGTCCAGTGCTGGAGTGGGGGTGGAGGCTGGGGTGAATTTGGGCCTCTCTTTCCTTACCCTGCCCTTGGATACACCATAAGTCTGGGTGTGACTGAAGCTGAGAAATTCATTGAAAACAGGCAGAGAAGTGGGGAGAAGGGTGTCTCAGTGGGGGAGGGGGGAGCAGCTGATGTTGCCCCTTCCCCAATATCTGGCTTTCCTGCTCTCCCTAACTTGGGGGTGGAGTGGGTGTTAAATTAGATGCACAGAACTCTAGGGCCCTCTGGCTGTTCGATCCAACCCTCCCACCCCCAACCGGGAAAAAAAAAAAAAAGGAAAAAAAGAAAAAAAAGAAAGAAAACCCATGGGGTACAAGCACACCCCTAAAACTCAGTAAACTCCTTGCCACACTTCTCATTGATGGAGACCCGGATCTCTTCCTCCTCATAGTCGTCAAAGTTACTCGTGTCCCCAGGGCCTTTAAACTTTGGTATGAAGGGAGCTTCCACCTGGAGAAGGATCAAGAACCACCCAGAACTCGTTAGCTGACCTTATACCATTACAACAATAAAGATGAATGGCTTAAGATTCAGGAGACACTTGCTATGGCCCAGGCCTGTGCTCAACATCAGGGTACTGTGTCCTTTTTGTAACCCAACTCACTAAATGGAAGTCACTTCCCAGAGAATATTTCCTGCCCAAGGCCTGAAGTGGCCAGAAGACGCCAGCATCCCATGTCTAGTCCCTTACCAGCTCTAGGAAGCCTTCTGCTGTTTGACCCTCGGCTTAATGCCTCCTTCCCTTTGCCCACCTCTGGACATACTGGGGAAAATGAAACCTACCTTTCTCTGATAGATGGCAATCCAGTCAGTCGTGGCAAACCACTTATGGTTCTTGATGTCATTGACCCCGTTCTTGAGGTTCCCAAAGCGCTTGGTGAGATCCACCTGCAGAAGGTTCCGTAGCAGGTCCTTCAAGTCAGAGCTGAAGTGAGATGGGAACCGCACCTGGAAGGGGTGTGCATAGAGTGGGGTGCTGCTCACAGGGTTAGGGCATCCAAAATGCTGCCTTTCCCATTTTTTTTTTTGATACAGGATCCCCCCACCCCCACACAAACACAGGATTTCTCTACATAGACCAGGCTGTCCTGGAACTCAGAGATCCAGTGCTGGGATTAAATTTGTGCTCCACCATACCATGCAAGACAGGATCGGAACATGTATTTCAAATTGGCCTCGAACATGTGATCTTGTCTCCTAGCCTCTGAGTGTGAGAACTTCAGGTGTGTACCACTACACTCCGGCCAAATGGTACTTGCTTTATCTAATAGTCATACAGGGAGAGCCTGTTAAGATGGCTTATTGGAGTGTGGTGGCACTCACCTATAATCCCAACACTCAGGCAGAGGCAGGCAGATCTCTGTGATGTAGGTTTACGGCCAGCCTGATCTATATGGCAAGTTCTAGACCAGCCAAGGCCACATAAGACCTTGTCTCAAGATGGATGGATAAAGATGGCTCATTGATGGCTCTGCTCTTGCAAAGGACCTGGGTTTGATTCCCAGTACCCACACGGTGGCTCACACGGTGGCTCACAACCACCTGTAACTCTAGCCTTAGGGGATCCAATGCCTTTGGCTTCCAAGGGTACCTACATTCATGTGTACATACCTACATACAGACACACAAATATACACATAATTTTTAAAAATTAAGTGAAATATAACCTGAAATGGTGTTTTGGAGCTAGGCCACAGCTCCCAGCACACATAGTACTCTGCCTTTGGGCCATAGCAGCTATGCAAACAACAACAACAAAAAATCTATGCTGTGCTCCCTCTAGGTTTACTGGCCTGGGAATTCTGGGTAAGGCCTGAGAATCTACTACCCCAAGGTCACAGGGAACAGAACAGAACTGTAGGGAGAGTCTATCTCAGGTCTATAGACTTGTGACCTCAGCTGAGATTCTTCAGGCAGCACTGCTGGGGTCTGAGGGTTTCTGAAATAAGGCTATTTCCTTACTCTGCATTCCTTCAGTGCCAGTACAGCTCTTCCAGTCATCCACCTCCAGAGACTCTTGTGTATTTCTGTACACAGTCAAGTTGTCCTTGACTCACACACTGGATTTATACCCATAAGAACTGGCTTCTGGGGCTGGAAAGATGGCGCACTGGCTGCTTTTCCAGAGGTCTTGAGTTCAATTCCCAGCAACCACATGGTGGCTCACAGCCATCTATAGTGGAATTGATGCCCTCTTCTGGCTGGCAGTGCAGGTGTACATGCAGGGAGAACACTGTATATATAATAAACAAATATCCAGGCAGTGGTGGCACACTTGCCTTTAATCCCAGAACTTAGGAGGCAGAGGCAGGTGGATCTCTGTGAGTTTGAGACCAGCCTGGTCTACAGAGTGAGTTCCAGGACAGGCTCCAAAACCACACAGAAAAACCTTGTCTCAAGAAACAAAACAAAAACCATAAAAAACAAACAAAAAACAAAACAAAAACCATAAAAAACAAACAAACAAACAGAATTAGCTTCTAGGAGTCAGAGGTGGTGACACAAGCCTGTTATTCCTATACTTTGAAGGCTAATGCAGGAAGGTTGGGTGCCAGGGATGCATATTGAGACCCTGTTGTTAAAACAAAACAAACACAAAACAGCTGGTGAAACGGCTCAGCAGGTACAGGTACTTGTTGCCAAGCCTAATAATCTAAGTGTGATTCCCAGTCCCACATGGTGGGAGGAGAGAGCTGCCTCCTGAAAGTTGTCCTTGGCACACACACTGACACAGTGCCACACGCACAATGAATGGATATAAAAATTTTCAAGAAAAACAAGAGAAAGGAAGAAAAGGAGGAAAGGAAGAAAGGGAAGGCAGACTACACCAGAAAAATGGACCAAAAGGAAGAAAAGAAACAAATACAAAAGAAAACCAAGTGGTCCCTGCTACGCCTTTCACTGGTTGTGTGACCTTGGCCAGGGTCCTTAACCTCTCCAGGCCTGCGCTGGCCTCACTGACATGGGGC
Source organism: Cricetulus griseus (assembly GCF_003668045.3). Taxonomy (NCBI): domain Eukaryota; kingdom Metazoa; phylum Chordata; class Mammalia; order Rodentia; family Cricetidae; genus Cricetulus; species Cricetulus griseus. Next base: position 160,427,078 of record NC_048596.1, read on the forward strand.
AGATATCCCAGGGTTTTGTGTGACAAGATAACACAGTCAGGGCCTGTGAGAACTGTAAATTGCTACAAAGAAGGGGATTATGCTCTGCCATGTGTGGTAGTGCACGCCTGTTAACCCAGGACTTGGGAGGCAGTGGCCGGACCCAGAGTTCAAGGGTGACCTTGATTATGTGTGGAGCTAGAGATCAACCTGGGACTCTGGTTTTAAAACAACAAAATGCCCAATGACAAAGGGGAATTCACTCTCTTCTCACAATCTTCCATACACTTTCTTCCACCGTGTAGGCCACCATCTTTGACGTTTCAATTTTTTGTTTTGTTTCTTCTGAGTGACATCCTATTAACAGGTCTCAAAATCTTTTTCTCTAACTTCACAACAATCCTCCTGCCTCAGCCTTCTGAATGCTAAGATAAAAAAAGTCCTTACTAAAGCTGAGTGTGGTGGCTCACTCATTTAATCCCAGCAGAGGCATAGGTAGGTGGATTTCTGTGACTTTGCTATCAGCCTAGTCTACATAGTAAATTCTAGACTAGCCAGGGGTACAAAGTGAGATCCTGTCTCAAAAAATTAAAAAAAAAAAAAATGCACATGGTACCACACCTCCTGTCTGACAGGCAGGAGGTGATCATATTTCCCTCATAGGTGATGGTGAATTATGTGCCCGGCCCTGAGTTCACAACACAGAGAGGGTCTCTTCCAACTCCCAGAAAGCCAGATGTCTGGTTCCATAGTTTCCAGATGGGTAAAATGAGGCTGAGAATCAAAGTAATTTTGTCTCAATTTCACCTAATAGTTGTCACAGGGTTGGGACTTGGGGATGGACTATGCCCACAATTGCTTGAACCACATATGGAGACTTGGAGCCAACCAGTAGCTGCTGTCAAAGATGCTGAAGCAGGTGGGGTAACAGCCAGGTTCCCTGCTAGGTGGAGTTGCTAAACACAGAACTATGATTCTCGGCCCCCTGCTCCCCCCAACCCCCTGCCCCCCAGGCTTCCACTATATTCTCATGGTGCAATCTCAAACCACCACACTCCCTTTCTGCACCTCAGCTTCCTCACTTGTCCTAAAAGGGTGCCTTTTAGGCACCAACCCGCTGTTGGTATGGCTAAAGCGTGACGGGGGGCTAATGGGTAGTAAGGATATAAACAGTCCTCCTGAGGAGGACACTCCTGGATTTTGTCTTTGTCATAAGATAGGGTTTTATTCTATAACCCAGGCTGGTCTGGAACTCATGGCAATCCTCTTGCCTTGGACTACTAAAGAGTGCTGAGGTTATAGGCCTGTGCCACCATGCCAGGTAACTAAGGAAACTTCTCATCTAGAAAGGGTACATAACTACAGCAGGAGGGGTTTGCTGGTATGGCTGGACAAGCACCTGAGAACCAAACAAGTTTGCTCTGGTCTGGTGTCAGGGCAGCACTTTCTGTAACCAGAATTCTGATGTGACTCAGGTCTCCTGACATGCTTGGGAACTCTTGGTCTTGTTAGCTGGGAGACAGATGCCCCAAAGCATTGGTGTTTTGGAGGTAGAGGGGAAAAAGAGAGAACAGAAAGGGAGGGAGAGAGGGAGGGGAGAGAGACAGAGTGTGTGTGTGTGTGTGTGTGCGCGCGCGCGCGCGCGCGCGCACATGCTCGCTGACAAGAGGCAGAGCTACCACCTTGCCTAACTTGAGGAGCTTCCAGATTATGTCAACAAGTGGTGTTCCAGGGTGAGCAGAACCAGGAGGGGCAGTTCTCTATGTGTCTGTGTGCGCTGCTGTTGGGGTATACATGTTAGATCACTGCTCTACCACTGAGCCACACCCCGACCCACCTTGCTGTGGATTCAGGGCAAGTGCTCTTTAGCTGAGCCATACACCCGTCTTTGATTTTTCTGAGTTTCACTGTTTAGCCCAGGCTATCCTGGAACTCTCTATGTGGCCCAGGCTGGCCTCAGGCTCCTGAGAGTTAGGACAGGGGTTGGTGACAGCACACTTAGGTGGGGAATGTGGAAGGCTGTTTTGGTTCCTTCAAGGACTGAGCTCCATACCCTGGCCTCACCTTCCCAGAGACGATTTTCTCGTAGATCTGGATAGGCTGGTCAGCGAAGAAGGGTGGGTAACCAGCAGCCATCTCGTAGATGAGGACTCCGAGAGCCCACCAGTCCACAGCCTTGTTGTAGCCCTAGAGCAAGATGGGGGGCCATTCGATGAAGCAAGAAGGTGAAGAGGAGATGATTCCTCAGGGGCAGGGTGGGCTAGTGAGGTGGAGCAGGCCTCAGGGGTGGGGCAGGCTGGTGAGGTGCCTACTTTGCTCAGGATAATCTCGGGGGCCAAGTACTCAGGGGTCCCACACAAGGTCCAAGTCCGGCCTTTCACACGCTTGGCAAAACCGAAGTCTGTCACCTGTAGGCACAAGAATAGGTAGTAGGTAGGAAGAAGGGCCGCAGGTGTCCATGTGCCCAGGAGCGCCCTCCCCCGGCCTCGGGCACCTGAATATAGCCCTGCTGGTCGATGAGAAGGTTCTCGGGCTTCAGGTCCCGGTAGATGAGGTCCAGGGAGTGCAGATACTCAAAGGTCAGGACGATCTGCGCCGCGTAGAAACGGGCATGGGGCTCGCTGGTGGGGACAAGCCAGGAGGGGATATGTGGGTGAACATGACCACAACCCCATGTGGTCTAGCAAGTGTGTCTGTGTGCCCACAGAGTAAGATACCCCATGTCTAGCTAATCAAAATGTAGATTCAAGGCTGGCCATGATGTCATGCACCAGTGGTCCCAGCTATATAGAAGGCTGAGGCCGGGGATTATGTCCCCAGGTTTCCAAAGACAGCCAGGGTAACATTCAGAGACCCAATCTCTAGTGCAAAAACTGGGGGGCCTGTCATGGTGGCACATATCTGTCACTATAACACTGAGAGGCAGAGGCAGAAGGACTGGCATATATCTAAGACCAACCACCATGAGTTCCAGGCTAGCCCAGTCTACTTAGTGAGACCTTGTGTCAAAAACAAAGCAAAACAGAAAGTCACACCTTCCCCTCATATTCTAAGCTGTACAATTCTATTCCAAACTCAGCTAAAACAAATTTGAGCTGGAAGGCTTAGAAGGGACAGGTGCTTTGCTGAGGAGCCAACCTATCCAAGAAAGCAGTTTAAAGGGATTTTGTCTGATAATCAGAGTTTTGGAAGAAAGTCACCAGGGTACATACAAGAATCAAAACAAAAACCACCCTGCCAGACATGATGGCATACACTTTGAATCCTAGCATTTCAGAGAACTATGAGTTCTAGGCCAGCCTGGTTGGTCTACATGGTAAGTTCTAGGCCAGCCAAAGTTACATAATGAGACCCTGTCTCAAACAAAACAAAACAAAAAAATAACCCCCAAAATACCTCACAGGGTCAACTACCAAAGACTACAGGTCTCATTTTTGTTTTGTTTTGTTAAGTCAAGCAAAACTAATGTTCACAAAACAAGGACAACTTTTAGAGAAACGCCAGGGGAGGTGAGCTGTGACTCTCAGCAGCTGCCCAAAGAAAAGTGAAGGAGAAGGGAAAGCCACTCTGGTTGAGTTACCAGCATGGAGGGCAGGCAGCCACATGACAGCAGACAGTCACATGGAAGGGAGGAGGACTTTAGAGAAAAAGGAAGCACAAGGTACCAGAAAAACTGTGCTCAGGGTCCGGCCAGCACCCTTGAGACAGACACAAAAATGAAAAGGGAAGGCTCTGCCTTTCTGACTCAGGCAGACCTCACCATGCGCAGGGAGACTTCGCTTTTGGATTCTGCTTTGAAGGTGTTTGCTTATATTTGAGACAGGGGCTGTTTATGCAGCCTAGGCTAGCCTCAAACTCCTGATCCTCCTGCCTCAGCACCCTCGGGGCTGGGACTAGAGGTGTGCACCACCATATTTGACAAGACGTTTGGATTTTAGTGTATACAAAATATATTTATATCTAGTTGTCAAGTAACACATATATTTGTATAAAATTTTAAACTACATAAAATTATCCATTAATTAAAAAAATTTTTTTTGCTAGGTGCAGTGGTGGCTTTCTGTGGTTCCTAGGAGAACTGAGTCAGCCTAGGATTTGAAGGCTAGCCTGAGCTACACAGTATGATCTCTCTCGCTCTCTTTTTTTTTCTTTTTGTGCTTAGCTATCTGAAACACCACAAATTGCTTAGCATAACAGGAACAAAACCCCACAGGGGCTGAGTGTGGTGACTACAGTCTATCACATCCAGCACTGAGAACCAGAGGTTCTTGAGCCAAAGACCAGCTTTGGCTATATAGCAACACCCTATCAATAAACAACACACACACACACACACAAACACACACACACACACACACACACACACACACACACACACACACACACACACGCACACTAAAAAACAAAACCCCACCAGAACTCAGAGACATCACTTTCCATTTCTAAGTAGACTGGACCCTCTATGTCCCTGGATGGTAGCCCTTGGGGTGGCAGGGATGGGGCTTGCTTACCTGAACCTTCCGATCCGCCGCAAGTGGGAGAACATCTCCCCACCAGGCACATACTCCATGACCATGTACAAGTTTGAGTTGTCCTGTGGGAGGCAAAGTGAGTCAAGGCCCTGTCTCCAGGCACTGGGCCCCAGCTGGAAACCTCAATGGCCTGCAATGGCAAGCAATGAAATCTTCCCAGTGGTCCATATTTCAAGCACCAGGAGCTGCATTTTCTCTGGGAGCAGGAAGAGGCAGTTACATCTCTCTTCCCACAAGGGGAGAAAGTGAGGACCTGGCCACAGGCCAGCCATAGTCCTGCAGTGGCTACTGTCTCAAGCTTCACCTTCACTATCTGCCAAACACGAAAGACGGAGACAGAATTTGCAGGACCCAAAACAAAAAAACGTGTGGGGCATGATAGCACACAGCTGGAGACTCTGCTGCTAGGGTGGGTGAGGACTTTGAGCCCAGCCTGGGTTGTAGAACAAGAAGAAAACATAAGTCTTGCTGAAAACAAAACAAGAAGTATTACAGGCTGCTGGAGAGGTAGTTCTGCTCTTCCAGGCTCACAACAAAAAGAACAAATGATTATTACAGGGCTGGGGATGCCGCTCAATTGTAGAATCCTTGGCTACCACATACAGAGCCTTGGGTTCTATGCCCAGCACCACAAGAAACAAAACAAAAACAGCAGGGAGTGATGACGCTCACGTGTGATCCCAGCACTCAGGGAGCAAAGGCAGGAGGATAGTGAGTTCTGAGCCAGCCTGGACTACACAGTGAGACCCTGTCTCAAAACAACAAAAATCATGTCGGGCATGGTGATACACACCTTTAATCCCAGTGCATGGGAGGCAGAGGCAGGCACATCTCCGAGTTCTAGGCCAACCAGGACTGTTACATAGGAAAACCCTGTCTTGAAAAAACAAAAACAAACAAACAAACAAACAACAACAAAAACTGGGGGCTGGAGAGATGGCTCAGAGGTTAAGAGCACTGCTTGCTCTAGCAGAGGTCCTGAGTTCAATTCCCAGCGACCACATGGTGGCTCACAACCATCTATAATGAGGCCTGGTGCCCTCTTCTGGCCTGCAGGCAGAACACTGTACACATAATAAATAAAAATAAATCTTAAAAAAAAAAAAAGAAAAAACAAAAGAACAATATCATGTATAGCTTCTGCTGGGGAACTTCTGGTTACTGCCTGTTCAAGAGGTGTTCCCACAGGTTCTTATGCAACTGCAAGAACTCTTATTTTATGATCTCACAACATGAGAGCTGTACTGAGTCCCATTTCACAGATCAGAAGAGCAAGGCTCAGTATGGCCAGTGCCTCTCCTGCAGGGCACAGTGGGAAGAGGTTCCCTGATTGCCTAGTGGCAGTCTGTCAGGGTGGTGACTCTGAGGGAGGTCACTCAGGCTGGGGGATGGGCCTGGAGTTACTGAAGAGCTGGACAGGGGATGCCCGGGCCCCAGTCCACCCCAATTCCTGGCCTTCTTCCTCCAAGGGTCTTCTTCCTTGTAAGTGGGGGACCCCAACCCTGGGGGATCAGGAGGCTGTGTCTGACATGGCTAGGATCCACACCCCCCCCTCAAGCCCTGGCTGTGGCCCTTACCTTGAAGGAGAATTCAAGTTTGACCAGGAACGGGAAGTTGACAGCCTGCAGGATGCGCTTCTCATTTAGAGTGTGCTCAATCTGCTTCAGCTTCACCACCTGAGGCAGAAAAGAGCCATAGGAGGACTTCATTTCCTATCCTTGGTCAAAACCAGGAATATGGGAGTGGGGACCATTTCTTTACTCAGAAAGGCCCAGATACCCATGGCCCTGGATGAGTGCTGACAGCTGAGGGTCTTTGCATGACACACGATTAGAACAGAGTCCTGTAGACCAGAACAATCTTGGGGGAGGGAGCTAGGAGCTAACAGATGCCCAGATCAGGCACCTGGGAAAATCTAGAAAGTAGGGGGAACCAGAGAAGGCTGCCTGCAAGAGTAGGAGACTTAGTGACACCAGAGAGGCCCCAAAAGGCATGGTGGCTTAGAAACCAGCTTTTCTTTTTCTGGGAAGCATTTTTTTTAATCTCTTGCGGCTCCAAGCACGGGACCCAGGATTTTACATGTGCTACATTAGCTCTCTATGGCTGAAACTATACATTTATTTATATTTATGTTGGGGGTAGCCTGTGCATGCCAAGGCATGCATATGGAAGTCAGAGACCAAGCTGAGGGAGTCTGCCCCCTTTCACATGTGAATCCTGGAGGTCAAATTGGGGCCGTCAAGTTTGGTGGTACCTTTACCTGCTGAGTCATATTGCCAGCCCCATCCTAACAACTTACAAGCACATTAGGAACAACTGTGACATGGCAATGTTTTCAGCTTTTACATTCCTTTTTGCCATTCATGGATTTGTAGGTGTGAGATGATCTGGGTTTGCTGTACACTTGAAAGATTGCGGCAGGAGGATCTGGAGTTCAAGAACAACTTTGGCTACACAGTAGTGCCAGCCTAGTCTACGTGAGATCATGTCTCAAAACACACACACACACACACACACACACACACACACCCCAAAAGTAAAACATTACTTTTTGTACATTCCAAAGCTATTTAACATGGGGGGAAAAATCACAAAATGTTTCACTGGGCACAGTGGTATATGCCTATAATCTCAACATTTAGGAAGACTTTTAAGTTTAAGGGCAGCCTGGGCTACACACCGTGACCTTGTCTCAAAAATAAGACTGTCAAATTTGATCAAAGTCTGATGACTGAGTTCAATCCCTAGAACACACATGGTGGAGTTCAATCCCTAGAACACACATGGTAGATGGAGAGAACCAATTCTTGCAAGTTGTTCTCTGGCCTCTCCACTGCTGTTGTGGCTCTCCCCCCTCCCCCCTGATAAAAATGTAACAAAAAAACAAAACAAGTAGCATCATCAACAACAACACCTGAGCCTGACGTGGTAGTGCAGTCTATAAATCCTAGCACTTAGGAGGCAAGACAGTCAGGAGGAGCTCAGGGCTATTCTTGGCTACATAGGATTTGTTTGGCTTTTTTGTTTGTTTGTTTTCGTTTTTCGAGACAGGGTTTCTCTGTGTAGCTTTGGAGCCTGTCCTGGCACTCGCTCTGGAGACCAGGCTGGCCTCGAACTCACAGAGATCTGCCCGCTACATAGGATTTGAAGGTAGCCTTTGATAGATAAGACTCTACCTCAAAACCAACCCATCAATCAACTTTACATACATTGGTAGCATAGAAATGACTATGATGTATACACTGTATTAACTGCAAAACATGGCTAAAATAAATTCCAGGGCTGGATATGTAGCCCAGCAGTGGAGCACTTGCTTAACAGGTATGAGGTCTTGAGTTCTAGCACTAGCAACAGGAGGAGGAGAAGGAGGAATTATTTCACCTGTTTCTTTGCATACTTTTGATGGGCTAGAAAATGTAGAAATCCCTCTGTTAGTGGCAGAGCAAGTGTCTAGACTGTGAAAGGCCCAGATTTAATTCTCAGGACCACACACAAACAGAACTAAAGTTGAATAAAAGAAATTCATGTTTCTGTGTCAGCATCAAACAAGGGTCAGAAATCTTCATGGGTCTGGACAGGTGGCTTAGTGGTTAAAAAAAGTATGAACTAAGACTGGAGTTTGATTCCCAGCACCCATGTCAGTTGGCTCCCAAATGCCTGTGACTGTAGCTCCTGGGGCATCCAATGCCTCTAGCTGCCATGGGTGCCTACAAACACAGCCATAGGCACACACCCGCACCCGCACAGGTGCAGGGGTTGGTAAAGCGCCTACCACACAAGCATGAGGACCTGAGTTCAGATCCCCAACACTCATGAAAATTCGGGGCAGGGGTGGTAGTGGTGTGCACCTACAACCCTGGTAGGGTGAAGACAGGTGGATCCCTGGTGCTTGTTGGCCAGCCAGCCTCACTCCAACTTTAGTAAGATAAAGTGGAGAGCCAAGTGTAGTGTTGCATGCCCTTACAGGAAGCAGAGGAAGACAGATATGTTCAATTTGAGCCTAGCCTGGCTTACAGTGTGAGTTCCAGGACAGCCAAAGCTACACAGAGAAACCCTGTCTCAAAAAAACTTAATGATGACGATAACGATAATAATAATAAATGTGGGGAGTGACTGAAGAAGAGACCCAGTATAGATATTGTATCCCTACCTTGCACTTGCATACACAGATACAAAAATACACACTCATGCACACACGGTCTTTATGAAAAGCTGCATATGGTGGCACACACCTGTCACCTCAGGACTCTAGAAGCAGAGGCAGGAGGATCTCAAGTTTGAAGCCAGCCTGTGCTACATAGCGAGACCCCATTTCCAAACAACGGTTTTGGTTATTTTGAGGCAAGGTCTCATACAGCCAGGATGGCAATGCACTTGCTATGAGGATGACCTTGACTTCCTCATCCTCCTCCACCTCCCCTCCTAAGTGCTGGGATATTCCACCGCACACAGCTTCAAAATGAATGTTTTTGTGTGTCTATGTCTGTGTAAGCATTCATGCATGCTCACATATGTAGAGGATGGAAGTTGACAATGGGTAGTTTCCTCAATCATGCCCTGTCTCTTTTTTTCTTTCTAAGAAAATCTTGGCCAAGTGGTGGTGGCACACGAATTTAATCTCAGCACTCCAGTGGCAGAGGCAGGTGGATCTCTGTGTTCAAAGACAGCCAGGGCTACACAGAGAAACCCGGTCTCAAAAAATAAAAATATTGCGTGTGTTTGTGTGAGTCCAGGTGTGTCAGAAGACAAACGCAGGTGTATGTCCTTGCCTTCCATCTTGTTTAATGGTAGGATCCTTTCTACTGCTGCATATGGCAGGCTGGATGCCCTGAGCTCCCAGGGACTCTCACAGTAGGGGTGCTGACACAGACAAAGCTGCTGTGCTGCGCTTTGGGGACTGAACTCATGCTTGCCTGAGAGGTGACGACTTATCCACTAGGCTATCTCTTCAGCTCTCCCACTCATTAAGTTTTTTTTGTTTGTTTCTTTAAACTCACTTATTGTATGTGTGTGTAGATGCATAGTTGTACCATGACATACTTGTAGAGGTCAGAGGACACTTGATCTTGGTCAAAAGACAACTTGTAGAAGTGGTTTTCTCCTTCTACCATGTGGGTTCTGGGGACTGAACTAAAGTCACCATGCTTGGTGGCAAGTGCCTTTAACTCACCAAGCCTTCTCTTCATTCCCATGTCTACCTCATTGTTTTGATATAGTTGGCCAACAAGTCCCCCGCAACACTAAAATTAATAAGTTTAAAAAAAATTTTAAGAGCTTTTGTGTAAACTGGGCAATGGTGGTACATGCCTTTAATCCAGCACTGAGGAGACAGGCAGGCAAATCTCTGTCAGTTCAAGGCTAGCCTGGCCTACAAAGTGCTATACAGAGAAACCCTAAATTGAAAAACAAAAACAAAAACAAAAAACCCAAAAAAACTTCTATATAAACCTTACTTTCTCCAAGAACACCCTGGTCACCTCTGACCAGCTGTATGTTTTTGTGGGGGTGGCCTTGTGAAGTGGTACACACCCTCCTGACCCTTGGGTCTGACAGACTGTGAAGGATCAGGGGGACTTGCATGTGGCTTAGTACTCACGGGGACAGGTTCAAAGACACTACTGAGCACAGATGGCAAAGTTTGCAGAGCTCTGGCCTGTGTGTGCAGCAACACTGTGAACCTCACATCAGTTCCCACTTATTTCATCTTTTGCTGAGGTAAGGATGGACCCAAGGGCCCTGAGAGTTTGGTCAAGTGCTCTGCCTCTAAGCTGCACCCCAGCAGTAGACATTAAACCACCAGTGAAAACTTACAATGCCTTACTTACAATGAAAATGAACTTACAATGAAAAGATGCACACAATCCCTTCACTTCCAGGGACTCAGCACAGTATTTTGCGTCTGGCAAGGCAAAGCTGCCACTGGACCTTTCTAACCCAAGGTGCAGGGGAGGGCTGCATTGCTGATTCACAGCTGATTGGTTCTATTATTTGGCAGCTGGTGAGTGGTGAATGAATGGGCAGCAAAGCCATGTGGGCAGGGGTGGGCTTGGCATGGGGTCTGGGTGGACAGCAGTGGGAAAGCCTGATTGGTAGCTGATTATCTTACCTTCTGTTTGTCCAAGATCTTCATGGCATAGTGGTTCCCAGTCTCCTTGTGCTTCACGAGCATCACTCGCCCAAAGGAGCCAGTGCCAAGTGTCTTGATTCTATCAAAGTGATCCAACTGGGCTGTATTCTGTGGGCAGGGATAGGAGAGGTCAGAAGCACCTCTGCAGATTTCTGGGTTGTGGAGTCCCCTATGTCACCGGCAGAGGGGGCCCTGGGGAGTGGGTGGAGATGACCCAGGGGACATTCTTCCAGGCAGGATGGCAGGGGCCAGATCCGGCCCTGGCCTGGGGCCCAGGAGTTGCTGGCAGCTGCATGGGGAGCGGGGGCTGCCAGGTGCAAGGGTTCAGTGGGGTGGGGGCCCAGAGATGAGAAGCAGGAGTCACCGTGGGCATGTCAGAAGGGAATGGGGCAGAGCTGGGAAGGGAACACAGGGACAGAGCTAGGCAGTGTCCCCTGGGAACTGTTCAGTCTGAGGTGCTTACCTGAGAAGGGCTCTCCCATTTTTTCAGGAATTCTTCCTTGGCCTTGGCTAGGAACTCTTTCACTGAGGGAGAGAGAGGAAGTTATGTTTCAAGGCACATCAAGTTTTTGCACTCTGGTGGTTAGTGGGGACAGCTGTCTCAAGCCAGAGTCCAGTATTTTCCCAGTGTCTTTGGGGGATCCTAGAGGCAATTTAGGGTGATTGGGCTGGGCCCTGAGTACCCCTTTAATTACAGAGGTGGGTCCCAGATTCCGGTCATTCCTAAATAGGGTTCATGGAGACTCAGGGGCACACAGGACCAAGAGGCACACGGGCCAGCCCACCCCACTCTCCCTAGCACTAACAGACATTCCTTGGCCAGGGCTGTGCCAGCTGAGGTATTTATAGCCTCTGATCTGGCTGCTTGTCTGTTGAGGCCAGGCCCTGGTGGAGGCCTGTAGGGCTAGTGTAGCAGGCACCCTTGGGGGGGCTCAGCTGTCACCTTAGCCCCCACTGGTTCTGTGCCTGCCTTTGCTGAGGGAAGAGCTCTCACCCCTGAACTGCTTTACTGGGTACCTCCCTTCAGGCACACTCCACCCTGGTGCCTGCAGCATCCTGAGGCCAGCATCTCATTTACCAATGTAGAAGCTGCCCCTGGTGTCTGGCTGGGGCACCCACTTCATCAACACACTTATGTGATCTGAATGACAACCTTCCTTATATGTATCTGTTTTACCCTATTAATAACCAGGAAAACAAGGCCTGGAGACAGTTCACTGTTAGGTATAGCCACCGTGAGGCAGCTAGGGGACAAGACTTCAGGGTAGTGGTTCAGAGTCTGGTCAGTCACGGGCTGTGTGTCTTTGGACAACTGATCTCATCTTTCTAAGTCTCAATTTTCCACACGAGCAACGGGGATAAAGCAATGATGATCTTGTAGGGTGGTAGTGGTGGGAGAAGTCCACCCAGGCAAAGGGTACTGGACAGCAGCCTGGCACAAGGTTTATGGTACAGAAATGCCAGCTATTCCCTCTGTGATGGTTAACCTTAGTTGGCTATTTAACTATATATGGAGTCCTCTAAAACCCCAGCATCTGGATACACGTATAAGGGGTTTCTTTATTAGATCATCTGAAGTGGGAAGACCCACCATACACCTGGCCACATCCTCTGGCAATAGGCTACAGAAAAGGACATGGAAGAAGGAAATTTTGCTTTTTGCCTGCTTGCCCTCACTTGCACTGGCAAGTTCATCTGTCATATTGCTGAGGCATTCCTGTGCTGGCGTTAGAACCTATTTCTTCAGAATTTCAGTGTAGACTAAGAAAGAGCAGCTGTCCAGAAATCTTCCAGAACTCCAGCAATAGATTAGGACTGCTGAGATAATCCAGTCTTAGGCCTGGACAACTACCCAAACCACAGCCTGTAAGACACTCTAATAATTCCCACATATAAATATTCATTCTGTCAGTTCTGTTCCTTTAGAGAACTACGGCTAATACTCTCTCTTGATTTTTTTTTTTTTTTTTCCCTTTGAGACAGGCTGTCTCTCTACATAGCCATGGCTGTCCTGGAACTCACTATGTAGACCGGATTAGCTTCAAACTCACAGAGATCCACCTCTGTTCCTACCTGACTCTTGAGTGCTAAGATTAAAGGCATGCACCACCACACCCAGGTCCTCTCTTGATTTTCTGAGACAAGATCTTATATTGTAGCCCAGTATGACATGGAACTCACTATGTAGCCCAGGATGGCCTTGAGCTCAGAGCAATCCTCCTGACTCCCTAGTAGTGAGATAGGTCAGGGCACAGGGAGAACAGTACCAAGAAAACAGGCTTGGAGCAATGGCACAGAATTATAAGATCAAGACTTTGGGAGCTGAGGTAGGACTCTGAGTTCAAAGCCAGCCTAGGGCATATAGCAAGAACCTGTATCAAAGGAGTATAGACTGCAGCTGTAGCTTAGCAGCAGAGCACTTGCCAGGATTCACAAGGCCTTGTTCCACCCCAAGCATGACAACACAAAAGAATAAGCTCATCTGTAATCCCAGAACTAGGAGGCTAAGACAGGAGGATCTCGAGTAGAAGGCAGAGCTCTCAAAAAACAAACAACAACAAAACAAAAACAAAGGAGGTGGTGGTGCATAGCAAAAACAAAGGCCTAACCCCAGAAACCCACACTCACCTACTGCCTGCCTCTCCCAGCAGAGTGCGGCATGGGGATAAGGTAACATGCGGCAATCTGGGGCCCATCAGTTCCCAGTCAGGAGTCAGGGTGCTGACTGGGGCTTTAGTCCCCAGAAAGTGTAGCGCAGGTAACCCAGGAAACGGACAGCCAGGTGGGCCCAGAGGAACAGCTGCAGCCACAGCTGGAAGGTGATATCGTCCTCATGCTCACTACTTCCAGACCCCAGATCCATCCCAGGTGGCCCCCTGGGTTCTATCTGCAATCTCCTGTTTGCTGCAGTAACCAATGACTCTTGGTAAGGTCTGGGGTTTGGGGAAGGAGTTGGTTGCCACAGAAGCATTTAAAGGCACCTGCTCCAGGCTGGCCAAGGTCTGCACAGGCTCTCCTTGGCAGCAGGAGGTGGGAAGACTCTCTAGAGGATGTCCCTCTGGCTGGCCTGCCCTTCCAGGGATGTCCATGTCTCCCAGGATGTCTTCCCCAGTGGTCTGCATGAAGTCCATGTGCCCAGAATACTGCCCATGCGCAGAGGTGAAAGAGTTAAGGCCCAGGCAACAGGCACTAGCTCTCCGGAGGTTATAGAAGCCCCAGAGCTTGTTAATTAGCTGGAAGAATAGCCAGAGAGGAAGGCCAGGGTGGGGAACAGTGGCAAAAGCCACCTTATCCTCTGAGTTTCCTTTCAACATGGAGCCCCCAGATCAATCCTGCCACCCCTGAGAGAAATGGGTACATCAGGTTCTCTGTCTTGTTCCTCTGCAGGGACGAGAGGGGACCAGTGTCCTGGGATTGTCCTTGGCCTCTGTCAAACCTTGCCCTGTGCTTGGCTCTGTTCTCAGCCATGAAAGTCCAAACCGGAAATGAATGGCTAAACTTGGGTGGGGGAGGGGGAGGTGGCGTTAATCATCGTCTTCCTTCTTTCCAGGCTCCCAAAGCTGAAAGCTCTACAGCAGCTTTCCTGGGGCCACCTGGCACCCTTGGACCCCTGCTGGACAGGAAGTGTACAAGGAGGCTAGCCCAGCAGCTGTCAGCCTTCTCTCATTCGGAAGGGAGCCACTGGCCTCCACTCTCTGGATTTAATGTACTGAGAAAACTCCAGACACCTCTAGGAAAGTCAGTGCCACAGCAAGACACAGAAACCGCATTGGATTCAAATATGAGGATCATAGTAGCTGGCAAGACAGCACACTACACCACACCCCCAGTTTGAGGAGGACCCCCCCCCAACACTGGGTCCCATCTGCCTCCAGGCAGGGTTCAGGGTACCAAGCTGGACTATACCCAGGTCTAAGGTGGACCAATCTTCATTCTGGGCTGAATCCCAAAACTGGGTGTGACTAGTTCATGCCCCTGTCTGAGCTGGAGCCCCACTCTGACAGACCATCTGCTTTGGTCTGAAATGGACCATTCATCCCTCTGCTCTTCATTCTCAGGCCCCCTAGTCCAAGGATGTTAAGAAGGGAGGGGTTTCCAGGGATACCCAAGAGTTCGAAGACTCCTTCTCTCCTCCTGCTCCCCTAAACCCCATCACAGCCCCTCCCTGACTTAGGGGGCAGACAGTGCCTAGGAAGTTGCTATAGCAACAGGGCTCAGCCTCACCATCGTTGGTGCTGGAAGCCATCGCCCAGTCTTTCTCAGGGCACTAGCACTACGGTGGCTGGGAAGCCTCATAAGATCTGCTGTACCAGTTTGGCTGCCAGTCCTCAGGGGCCCTGCCTGTAGAGGGAGCCAGGAAGTTGTAGGGTGGGAACAGGATGAGAAACTCAACCTGCAGACTAATCGGTGCAGGGGAGGGGCGGATAGAATCCTTCCAACTTCTGTTGGCCTGACTGGGCAAAAGGCAAAGCTGTCTGGGAGGACCCTCTTGGGCACCCATACAACTGCCAATTGTAACACAGGTTTGACCCTTTAGAGCCTCTCTAGGATGTTAGAAGGCAACAATCCTTTCCATCCAGGAACGTCCTGAGGATGTCTTTTCCTCAGTGACCGGATCGACTTGTGTACTTCTTTGGGGCTCCCTCTTACCACTCCTACCACTTTCCCTGTGGACCAGCTCCCTGAGGTGTGTACTAGCTGAGACCTGAACCCCACTTGGCTGTTCACACGGGCAGCCTCTTGGGGCTTGACCTTTTCCCACTGTCTTCTAGGCTTCTCTCCCTGGCCCCAGTCTACATCTGTGTCATTTTAGGGTACAGACTCCCCTTATCTTACTCCATACTGGGCTGATTCTAGATCCTTATCCACTTGGTTCAAGCTCTGCCCTGCCTGGGTATTGAGATGGTGGTACAGTGGGCTGCAAGATGCCCACTTGGTGCCTTCCCAACCCCTGTGGGGCAGGCATGTGGCAGATGAACTGCAGGTGCCCCCTACAGGCTGGTGTGACTACTGCCCTAGTCCTGCTTACAACAGAGGAGACCCAGCTTTCCTCCTTCCTCTAAGAAGCTCTCCAGCAAAGGGGCTTGGGTGGAGAGATGTCTCCAAAGTTTGACTAGGTCTCGGGGGCAGAACACAAAATTACTATTATTGGCCAGGCAATAGTGGTGCATGCCTTTAATCCCAGCACTTGGGAGGCAGAGGCAGGTGGATCTCTGTGAGTTCAAGACCAGCCTGGTCTACAAGAGCTAGTTCCAGGACAGCCTCCAAAGCCACAGAGAAACCCTGTCTCAACCCCCCCCCCAAAAAAATAGTAGTAGTAGTGGGTTGAACGTAGGGCCTTGAACATTCTATGCAAGTACTGTACCACTGAGTTGTCTCCAACTCTTATTTACTTTTATTTTGATATAGCTTCTAAGGCTATCCCAGGCAATCTCTTGCTTTAGCCACCCAAGTAGCCAGGTCAATAAGCCTCAAGCCTGTATGGCACTTCCGTTTAGTTACATTGTATTCTAATGTATACCAGAGACTACAACAGGCAATCTCAGACTGCCATAGCTTAGGACCTATGAAAAATGAGTTAAGTTTTCACTTTTATTTTTTAAGGCGGTGTCTCCTTTATAGCAGCCCAGGTTGGCTTCAAACTCAGGTCCTTCAGCCTCACAGTTCCTCTTTTGCTTGATAAAGTTATGAGTTGCTGTGCCTGTTTGATATTTTAAATTTTTTACATTTATGGTGTGTGCACACACACTCTTATGGAGGTCAGAGGACAACTTGTAGGAGTTAAGTTTTCCCCTTCCACCATGTAGGTCCCAGGAAAACAACTCAAGACTGGCATGCTTGGCAGCAAACATCTTTACCTGCTAGGCCATCTTGATGAACACAGATTTTATCTGTATTTTGATACAAGGTTCTGCTGTCACCCAATCCAGCCTTTAATTCCTGGGCTCAAACAATCCTGCCTCAGCCTCTTGAATCGCTGGTAGCACCAATATACACTATTATTCACAGTATGTTTTTATCATTTTAAATTAAGAAAGTATGGCTAGGGTTTAACTCCTGTGGAGGCAGCTTAAGAATGAATGAAGGCTGGACATGGTGATGCACGCCTTTAATCCCAGCACTTGGGAAGCAGAGACAAGCAAATCTCTATGAGTTTGAGGCCAGCCTGATCTACAGAAAGAGTTCTGGGTCAGCTGGAGCTACACAGAGAGACCCTTGTCTCAAAAGCTAAAACAAACAAAAGAATGTCTAAGTTGAAACATTCTGGGGTCCAAGAGATCTTTGGGTAGACAGATCTGGGTGTGAATTCTGCTGCATGATGTCATCTGTGTCAAACTCAGATGGCTCATTTGGACAAAAGTCATCAAAATAAGTCTGTCTACAGAGCCCATTTAAGTTAGCCCTCTTGGATGCCTGATAAACAGTAGCTGGATTTCATCCCAACAAAAACAGCTGGCCAACTCGGAGACTGATCTTTTTCTTGGACCCCTTTATCCTCTGTAGCTCTTAGTTTCTGCTGAATGTGTCTGATATGCTTGAAGCTTTTTCAGCACTATGTCCCCTCAGTTTTCAAAAGGCTACTGCAATATACACCCCACTGCCAGAACCATCTACCTCCTGGTGGGCCTCACCTGCCAAGGGGGATGGCCCTCCCCTTCTGCCTGGGCCCCTCCAAGCTCAAGTCCAAGACCTTTTTGGGCACTACCCACCTGCTCCTGTCATCAAGCCCTCAACTACAAGCACTTGCCTCTCCGTCCCCCGCCCATCAGTGACATGCCAGGCCTCTTTAGACTGCCCCGCTGTTTGAAAGGGGGGAGGGGCAGAAAGTTCTTGGGCTTCGGTGGCATTCTGGGGACTCAAACACTGAGAAGGGCAGAGCTGGTCACAGCCCCTCCCCCCTTTTGGTGGGTCTGACTATTTCTGGGTAACTGAAGGGGATCTGCTTTAGCTTAGAATTACACCACTTTAAGAGGTGAGAGCATTGGGAACAGGCACAAGGTCCTTCTGAAGGCATTTCAAATACAGAATCAGTTTCTTTACCTGGCTGGAAAAATTCAGCATGTTTGGGGTGGGGAAGGGGGGAGTAGAACACACCTCCCTTTGGATGAGTCCAGGGTATGCACAGTATCCATCTGTCCTCAACAAACCAAATCATTAGCTGTCACCTTTTGCTGGGTGTCGTTACCCTACCCTTGCAATTCCTTTCTGACCATCCCAATTCAAGTCGAATGAGCCCTTGCTAACACATTTCATTCTCAGCCTTGAACCAGGCAGAGCGAAACAGTCCCAGGGACTGGGTGAATGACAGAACTGCAGTTGTGAAACGACCATTTATTGAGGGGCCTTCCAAGGAACCCAGAGCTTAGGGCAGGCCAGGAGATGGGAGGGTGCTCTGCCGATTTCCCCCACCCGCAACCCAAGAAAGAGGACAGACGCAATGGCTCTGAGCGAGACCAGCTAGAACTTGGATCTGGAAGCGCAGAAGCAGCTCTCTAGGTTCATAAACAGTCTGCCCACCCCAGCCAGGGCCAGACGCTTACATGGAGGAGGCAGAGTGACAGGATGAGAGGGGCAGAGGGACCCAGAAAGATCTTGTTCCCCATGCCAAGTGACACAGAAAGGGGAAAACAATGCAGGAGGTGGTCCTGGGAAACGCTCATGGGGCAAGGGGGCTTGGAGATGGGAGAATCGAGCAGGGATAGGAGAAAGATGGCGGGGGCTGGAGGGGGAGGGGTGTGGTCACCAAGTAGCTAAGGTCCCTGCAGAGTGGACCCCACAGCACTCCCGAGATTGGCAGGAGGCTGGATCAGGGTCAGGCATTGGGGCGCTGTGTGGAAAAGGTGAGTGACGAAGTGTGGGGGGATTAGAATATGGGGAAAGGGACTAGGAGAGGAGGGGGTGGGGTGGTGACAGGGCCCCATCTGGGGCCCCGGCGGTCATGCATGCAATGGTTGGCAGTGACAGCTGGGTGGGGGTGCACGGCCTTTAACGTGGGGGATGGTCGGCCATGGGCACGGGAGCCCTACCAGGGGCAAGGTTCCTCTGCGGTGCTCGGACCCCAGCGTGGACAGGCAGCAGGCAGCAGGCAGGGGTGCAGGCGGACAGGATGGGGGGGCACATGGGGGAGGGGCCATGCAGCGATGGCCAGAGCGAGGGCAGGCCGCAGCAGCCGGGACTAGGGTGACGGCCGGGAACTCACCGCTCTCCTGCTCGCTGCCCTTCTTGGCGGCGGCGGCGTTGCCCATCGCGGCGGCGTCGCGGCCGGGACCGGTCCCGGAGCTGCGGCGCGGCGGGTGCTAAGGCGGCCGGCGTCCCCGGAGCGTGCTGGGCAGCGGAGGCGGCGGCCCCTGGGGCTGGCTGCGCTGGCTGCGGCGCCACGACCCCCGCCCAGCCCCTGCTTCCCGCGTCTCTCTGCGCCCGCCCGCGGGGGAGCCTCAGCCCAAGTCCTCTGTCCGTGACGCCCCCGCACCCCGCCGCCCATTGGTTCAGGCCTCCCTGACAGACAGCCTCGCGCCGTTGTCCATTGGCCCTCCGAAACCTTCCCGCGCTACCATAGGCTCCCGGATGCTTGACGCGAGCTGCAGACGCTCAGCCACTCACGGGCTCGCGAGGCCGTAGTCGGGCGGTCGGATGCATGTGATTGGCCGAGAAGCCCAACAGGGCTTGGGGCTCGCCCTGCGAGGCCGCCGATTGGCTGAGGCGCGCGGCCTCAGTCAGTGTCAATCCCAGGGTGAGAGGGCGGGGTAGCTGCGCAGGCTGCGGCCCGGGGGGGCAGGCGTGCGGGCGGGGCGGCGGCTGGAGGGTAGCCGGGCGGCAGACGCTGCAAGGTGCGGGAGGCGGCCCCAGCGGACGCCGGTGCGGCACCGTGAGCCCTGCAGTCTCCCGCCCTGCCCAGTGCGGCAGCGGCCACGGGCCAGCGGAGGTTGACGCCACGGCGGGCCGGCGCAGAGGCTTGTCCACCTGCCAGCGGGGGAGGGGCCGACTGGCGCCGCGGGTCAGAGGTCGCCGGGCGCCGTTCGGCGTCATTCATAAGGCCTGACGCTGGGCGGCCGTGACCCGGCCAGCTCGGAGTTCTCCTTGTTTGCTCTAGCCACAGCCGGAGCTGCAAGAGGATGCTGGATCCAAAAGTGAGGGCAGGCTGGGAGGAGACTCTTAATGTCCCGTTTACTGTGGCCCAGCCTTAGGCCCCTGAAAAGTAATAACGAGGACACTGGCCAAGTACATGACTTCTCGTTCCCAGCACATTGGAACTGTCACACTCCCATTTGATGGAGGAGGAATGGTGAGACTGGTTCCTTGCTCTAGTCCATTTGCCTGGACATCGCTATCTGGAACCTGCCCTCTGGGGACAGGCAGGGAGCCATTCTCGTTCCTTCTGGATGCCCATCTTTAAATTTTGTTTTCATGCAATGCAGGGGTTGAACACAATGCCTACCAGCTGCTAAGCAAGCATTGTTCCTTGCCCAGGGTACTCTTTCAAGTCTGTGCTGCCAGAACAGGGTCAGTTTCCCACTGTGCCACTGACATCAGGGGCCTGAGCACTCTGCTGGAGGGGTCTCCTACACACTAGTTGGTGTTCAGAACCCCCACCCTAACACACTGGATGCTGGTATACTTCCATCTTCCTGCTGCCTGGAGCAACATAAATCATCTCCAGACTGTTAAATGTACTCTGGGAAACAAAATTATCCCCACCCCCACCAGAGAACCTCTGCAGTAGAGCATGGCCAGGGTGGAAGGTGCTGAGGGGACAATGGGCTAGCTCTCCCTGATGATAAAGGGTAGCTGGCCCTGAGCAACATAAACCCATAGATTCAATGCAGTACTCAGCAGTTCATACCCAACTTTCTAAGCCAGCAACTGTATGCACTCCTGCTACTAGATCAGCTACAGTCCTACTCTCCCTTCCAGAGAGTAGGGCTCCTCTGGATTATGGGAGCTGGCTGAATAGCCAAATGCTCCATCTCTGATTTGGGGAGTTACACCATAGCTAAGTGAAAAATTATCTAAATTGTGGCTGTGTGTGCCCTTGGCTCACAATGTTGCTCTATGCCTGTGGGTCAAGGTCATCAGTTGGAACAGCTGGTATACTTCAGCTTTGGCAAAGCAAAACAGTCTTTGAGCCTCAGCTTGTGGGGCAGACTGTACAACCAGATGAGACTAATAGGGAAGCAAGCAAGAGAAGGACCAGCTACTTTCAGGACAAGAGGTCACTCATGACATGGTGAAAGATACAGGAGGACAAAGAAACAGCATATATAAAAAGAAAACAATTACAGAGGCTAGAGGGATGACTTGCACTGGCTGCCCTTCCAGGGGATCTGGGTTCAATTCCCAGCTCCCACATAGGAGTTTACAACCCTCTGTAACTCTAGTTCCAGGAGCTCCAAAGTACTCTTCTGGCCTCTGCAGACACCAGGGCACTCAAGTGGTACACAGACAAAATACAGGCAAAATATCCAAACACATAAAATATGTTTTAAGCTGGGAGTGGTGGGGCAACGCCTTTAAACCTAGCACTTGGGAGGCAATGACAGGCAGATGTCTGTAAGTTTGAGGTCAGCCTGGTCTACAGAGTTCCAGGACAGCCAGAGCTGTTATACAGAGAAACCCTGTCTCAAAAAACAAAAAAGAATCACTTAATGTTTAGGCCAGGTAGTGGTGGCACATGTCTTTAACCCCAGCACTTGGGAAGCAGGGGTAGGCGGATCTCTCAGTTTAAGGCCAACCTGGTCTACAGAGCAAGTTCAAGGCAGCCAAGGCTACACAGAAGTCTTGTTTCAGAAAAAAAGGAGGAGGAGGAGGAGGAGGAGGGAGGAAGGAGGAGGGAGGAGGAGAAAGAAGAAGGAAGAAGAAAGAAGAAAGAAGAAGAAGAAAACAAACAAACAAACAAACAAAAAAACAGGCCGGGTGTTGATGGCACATGTCTTTAATCCCAGCACTCGGGAGGCAGAGGCAGGTGGATCTCTGTGAGTTTGAGGCCAGCCTGTTCTACATAGTGAGTTCTAGGCATGCCAGGTGGGGGGTAAAAAAAAAACCAGAACTGAACAATCTAGATGAAGTGCTTTTATTTTTAAACCAACCAAAACTTTTAATATAAAAGCATTTTCATATACACACTGCACTCACAATAGCATCCATGTAGCAGCAG
The DNA here is from genome assembly GCF_003668045.3 of Cricetulus griseus. Lineage (NCBI taxonomy): Eukaryota > Metazoa > Chordata > Mammalia > Rodentia > Cricetidae > Cricetulus > Cricetulus griseus. The sequence continues at coordinate 160,448,868 of NC_048596.1, forward strand.
CAAGGGGACCCAGGGCTTAGGGTAAGGGTAGATGGAGTGGGAGTTTCTCAGGTCAGCCTGCCAAATGCCTCCTTATCCTGGAGTATTGGGTAGCTCATGAGAATATGTCATCAAAGCAAACCCTGATAACTCCATGAAGCAGGACCTCCAACATGCCTCCTACCCAAGGCAATCCTCTTAGAAAGCTAGGCTCAGTCACAATGAGAAGGTGGCTGTAACCAAAGTACCCACCATACCTTCATGGCCTGGGGAGCTTACCTTTGGGGATTTTTCTAGCAGTGGTTAGACTTAAATGACCTAGACACCCTGGAAGGACACTGGTGGTACCAAGTCTGCCTTCTAACCAGTATTCCTTGCCTGAGACACCAAGAACTGGAGTGAGAAGGAGTGACAACCTTTGGCCAAAGGCTAGCCAAGCGTTGCCCAAACAAGCTTCAAGGAAGGTGATATTCAAAGAGCTTCTCAAAGGCACTGATAGTATAGAAGAAAAAATGACACAAAGAATGAGCATATGAGTACCTGCTTCTTAGAGGCTGATGGGTCAGAAGTGAGAGGATTCTTCTGGACCTGAGCTGAGAGGTTGGGGTCCATATTTTCCTTGGGGCTGACAGGTCTGGAGGCAGCTAGAGGCCCTCAAATCCTTGAGATGACCAAGCATGAGGGCCTGTAGGTCCCCTCTAGGTGTGCAAGGAGACTGGCCATGGTCCTACTGGGACCAGCCTGGCCCCCATCAGATGCAGTCCATGGAGTTCTCCGGGAGGAGGCCTGAGATGCAGCTAGGGAGGCCCAGGCTTTTGATGGGAGTGCAACTGAGGGGAAGGCCATAGTCCGGGTTGGGGTCCTGGTTCTCTGTGGCTTCCAGCCTGTCTGAGTTGTTGTCCCAGTTGATATGGAATCGGGTCACCCGGGGCTTAGAAGCCAAGATGTTCCGCTGTAGCTGGAGCAAGAAGAGTGTCAGTGCCTATCACCTAAGGGCCAGGATGCCCTCCTACCTCCACTTTGAGCCCAAAAGATGCTTGTACACTATGGAGTAGGAACAGGGCCTTCCTCATCCTGGTTTTGCTTGGGTTTGTTCATTTGTTTTTTGGGGGGTTGTTTTGAGAGTCTCAACTATGTAGGCCAGGTTAGTCTGGAACTCACAGAGATCTGCCTGACCCTGTCTCCCAAGTGCTGAGGTTAAAAGTATGCACTACCATGCCTAGCATGATTTTTAAAAAAGTTTTATATATATGGGTGTCTGGCTACACATATATCTGTGCACCACGTGTGTGCCTGGTGTGTGTGTGTCTGGCCTTTGGTGGCCAGAAGAGGGCACAGAGTAACAGCTTGTGGGTGCTGGGAATTGAACCTGGTTCTGAAGAACAGCAAGTTTCTTAACTGCTGAGTCCTCTCTCCAGCCTACTTAATTAAAAAAAAAACAAACAAACAAAAAAAAAACTTTATTTTTATTATATAAATGTTTTGCCTACACATGTCTATTTGTTACATTTGTGCCTAATCCCCATGGAGGTTAGAAGAGGGCATAGATCCCCTGAAACTGGAATTAAAGGTGGCTGTGAGCCACCATGTGGTTGCTAGGAATCAAACCCAGGTCCTTTGCAAGAGCAGCCAATGCTCTTACTGCTAAGCTATCTCCAGTGGCCCTCCAGCACCCCCCCACCTCCACCTCCCCACCTGAAAACAGGGTCTTACTATGTAGCCTAGGTTGGTCTGGAACTCATTATGCAGAGAAGGCTGGCCTCCTAACTTATGATACTTGCAGCTCAGCCTTCTGAGGACCGGGATGCTGGGATCACAGTGTGCTACATTCCCCCTAGCTCTAGCCCTGATCCTGTCAGGCATGCCTCAAGAAGAAAAGACTTGCTTCATCCTAGCTCTACCTCAAAGACAGCATGACCTGTTAACCTTCACTGACCTGGGCACCCATCTCCCTTAGCAGTAAAGGAACTGGCCTGTCTGAAGCAGGAAGTACAGAGACAGACCTCACCTGAGAGAAGTCTGGCTTTGGGGGTGGGTTCTCCCGAAGCTCTGGATTTGGGTACTCATTGTTGACATAGTAGCCCACACGGATGAACTCTTGTCCATGGTAAGTGCAGGTGATGAGAACCACAGTGACACCCACGGCGTCGGTCTCAGGAATGAGGGATGGATTGGGGGCATCAGCCTGGGGAGACACATCCTGGGCTTTAGCACTGCCACTCATGACTCAAAGACTACCAAAGAACTGGACTAAAAAAACTGACCAAACAGGTAGCTACAAAGAGATGGTGAATTTGACTCGGCAACATGATTGCTCAGTATGCAGAGTCCTACCTTCTGTCCTTAGTCTTAGTAACAACAATAGTAAATTCAGCCAGGCAGTGGTGACACATGCCTTTAATCCCAGCCCTTGGGAGGCAGAGGCAGGCAGATCTCTGAGTTCGAGCCAACTTAGTTTACAGAACAAGTGCCAGGACAGGCTCTAAAACTTCACAGAGAAACCCTGTCTCGGAAAAAATAAGTAAGTAAATTCAAAACTTCGGAATGTGACTAGGAGACAAGGGTGTTTAGGCAGAATGTGGTGCAAAAAGGAACTGACAAGAGATGAAGTTGGTCAGGTGGATATGAGGCAGCCCCAGGCCTGCTGGGGAAATTCAGGGCTTGGGAAAGAGCAGTGTTTAGAAGAGGTAAGGTCTGAAAAGAGTGCAGGTATGTGGAGGTCTAGCTGCAGAAGGTTGAGCAGAAGCAGGGAAGCCAGTCAGGAGTCATCCTGGACAGGATGACTAATCCCAGCAACAGAGAACAGAATCACAGATCAGGGTGTGTGGCTCTGGATGGAGCAACTATGTTATATGAAACCAATGCAAATGAAAACACCTACACTTAGCCAAATCCATGACACAGAGCAGAGCATCCCCAGTGGGGATGTTCAATGGCCAGGCTATGTGCCCTGGAAGAGGCCTTGGCTCAACAGGCAGGAGTGTTAGGGGAGCAGGTAGCTTGGAATAGGGGAAACAGTAGGAGGGAGGTAATGGATCATGATTTCCTTAGCACTTGCCAATGAGCCTAGACACTGGACTGGACATAGCAGCACCATTTGGAAGTCACAGCCCATCTTCATATTCACTGAGTTTACAAATCCACCAATTAGATACATCTAGAAACTTAAAAACCAACAAGTGTGGTACTTTCATAATTACTTACTAACATGTAAAAAGTAAGGAAAACCCAGTGCTGAGGTTCCAACATGGGGCCAAACTAGGGGCTACTTAGTCTTCTTGCTTCTGCTTTCAATATGGAGTACAAGGACCCTTTGACTGTCTACCTAATGCCAAAATTCAAGAGTTTCATATGGTGAGCTTGGTTCCTGTCTGTTCTGCTACACATTTCAGCTACCACAGTATTTTCTCTCTCCTGGCCTAGAAACAGAGCTTAGCAACCACGAATGGAACCCTCTGGAACCTTTCTTTGCCACATCACCAAAATCTCAAGGTAAAATACAAACACTTTTTAATATTCATCACCACCTTTACCAAACTCCCTTTTATTTCTTTGTTCATTGGGACAAGGTCTCACTATATAGCCTTGGCTGGCCTCCAACTCATAGAGATCTGCCTGCCTCTGCCTCCTGGGTGCTCATTAAAGGTGTGCTACAACTTGCCTACAACGGCATTTGGCTGTGTAGCCTAGGCTAGCCTTGAACCTGAAGCAATCTTTCTACCTCAGCCTTCCATGTACAGAGATTATACACAAACACCACTAAACTCAGCTACACCTTTACTAGAAATTGAGTACTTACTTGATTCTTCATTATATATGCAAATGTTTAGCTCACTGATGCCAAATGATTAATTGAGATGTCTTAAAATGTAATCAATGAGTAAAGATTTACATCATAGAGTAAACAACAAAATAAATAAGATCCCCAAATGCTGAAGTGCTACCTGGGTAAAAGCAACTTACAGAGAAAATCTTAGTTCAGATATGGGTTAGTGCTACTGGCTGATTTCATGAGTCAACATTTACTAGTAAGGCATTTGAGACAGGGTCTTGCTGCATAGCCCAGGTTGATTCCAAACTCTGTGCTGGGCTTATAGGTATGTGCTCAGCTCTGACTGATGAACAAGTAACAACAAAACCCCTTAATCCTTGAGGGGAGTAGTTCAATATCCACAAACCGAGTTCATGGGTTTGGTATCATACAATTCCTGTGAAAAGATCACAAATTAGTGGCCCAGAGGTCACTAAGAGCTGTGACCCAGAGGTGGAGTGAATCCAGAGTAGTGGTCCTTGAAGGACAGCTTCGGTCAGACACTCCTGGCAGTCAACCAGGACATATAGCTCAGGTGGGTCTTGAACTTGTGATCTGACTGCCTCATCCTGAGTAGCTGGGATTAAAGGACTGGGTCAACAGTACCAGCTAAGGCTCGGGTTTGAACTTAAGCCTGACTGCTGAAACCAGGGTGCTTTCAGGTAAAAGAGGAAGGCTCTAGGCTGGGAGTAGCTCAGTAATAGAGCGCATGTCTAGTGTATGTCAGGCCCTGGGCTCCATCTCCAGCCTGAGACATTTCTAGAAATCAAGGGCTATGGTACAACTTCCTTACCTGAAAGACGAACATGTGCCTTCCAGCAGGGACAGGGCCCACCAGCACCGAGTCTAGGATCTGATCAAACTCCTCGCTCTCGGCTGAGCCCACATAAATGATCTTCCACTCCAGGTCTGTAAGCACACGGTGGGGGAGGGGATTGAGGACTAACAATAGCTGAGAGCAAGGCAAGGGCCTTCTTGTCAGCACGTCTCAACGTATTACAAGTTCACTCCTGTGAACTGAGTGTTCGCTGGGCAATAGGCTCAAGCACCAGTCCTGAATTAGATCAAGTATGAAGCTCTACTTTAGTGGAGACATTTTTCCTGTAAGCCTAACTGGGCCAGGTGACCTTGACTCTGGCCCTCCAGGGAAACTTTGGCCTCTCAGTAGCAGAGAGGAACCATATAGCATAGGCTGACTCAGGAGTCCTGTGACACCGGCTTGTAGAAGGAACAGGGAATGAGGCAACTTGAGGACCCTGGTCTCTGGATAGGAAGCAGCATCCTCTTTCACAGGATTGGTGCCACCAAGTAGAGCAGATCCCTTGACAACTGGGGCAAAGTGGCAGATTCCAATCCAGCAGGAGAGCCAGGTGGCAGGAGGGGAAAGGCAAAGCTGCTGGAGGAACCAAAGTTGTCCACATGTGTCACCAACTCATGCCTACTTGTGCACATTTGTGGGACAGAGACTCTGCCAGCAAATGGTGCATGACAGGGCATACCTCCAAAACCTGACTAGGCACTCCACCATTAAGGGGGCTCAGTCCTGGGGTAAACCCAAAAGAGATGAAAGAAATCTCAGGCAATCCCTGGTGTCCACAGCCTCTTGTAGGAGGGCCAAGGTCATGCTAGTACAGAGAAGCTTGGCCTCAGACCCAGAACTTATTTTAGACTCTTGGAAATTACACAACCACTACTCCAGCAGCTGGGAAAAGTTGCACAAGCTGAGATTTTCATAGGGAGCATGCTCTTGGAAGCTGCTTGGCCCTTGGTCCAGTGAGGCACAGGCATCTAACACTGGAGGCACACTGATACCAGATCATGCTATGGAGGTTTGTCACCTGAGCCACAAAGCCTTCCTCAATACATCCACTCCCTTGTCCCTTACAGTTCCTTACAGGCCCTTCTAGGTGACCCCCATGCCTGTGGTTCACCAGGGTTCAAACTCTAGCCTCAGCATTTCTGGAAAACATTTTTTTCTTTTTCCTTCTTTCTTCTTTTTTTTAACGATTCATAAATTTTTGTGTCATCCCTGCACAGGGGCCATGCTAATCTTCTCTGTATCATTCTGATTTTAGTATATATGCTGCTGAAGTAAGCACAATATTTCATTTTTTTTGTCAGCTTTATTTTCCTAAGTATCCTTCCAAAGGTTGTTTTCCTTTTATGTGTATGGGTGTTTTGCATGTATGTCTGTGTATCCTTTGGTGCCTCATGCCCATGGAAGCCAGAAGACGGTGTTGGGGCTGGTGGAACTGGATGGTTGTTAACCACCATGTGGGTGCTGGGAACTGAACCTGGGTTCTCTGGCAGAGGGATCAGTTTTCTAACTGCTACCCCTAGATATTTACTTCTTTGCAGTGCTGGGGATGAACCTCAGGGCCTGCACATGCCAAAAAAAAAGTGCTGTACAGTCCCCATGGATTCATTTTGTAAAAAGAAGTGACACAAAAGAATCAATGTTTCTGGCCTGGCCTGGCGGCGCACGCCTTTAATCCCAGCACTTGGGAGGCAGAGGCAGGCAGATCTCTGTGAGTTGAGGCCAGCCTGGTCTACAGAGCAAGTTCCAGGACTGGTTCCATAGTTACTGTGAAAAACTCTCTAGAAAAACAAGAAGAAGAAGAAGGAGGAGGAGGAGGAGGAGGAGGAGGAGGAGGAGGAGGAGGAAGAAGAAGAAGAAGAAGAAGAAGAAGAAGAAGAAGAAGAAGAAGAAGAAGAGGAGGAAGAAAAGAATCAATGTTTCTGGAAGGACAGAAAAGAATGCCACCCTTGCTCTTACATGCTAAGATGGCTCTGTCAAACTCTACTTTCTTCAGGCCTCTTCCCCAAAAGATTTTCATAGGGAGCCATATATTCACACATCTAATTAATATGCTGGAAGGAGGGCTTGACACAGGACAGTCCTTTGTGCCCCCAAGGCATCTGACCTTGCTTAGTCTGTGTAGTGTATGTAGAAAGCAAGTAGATAGTAATGCCCCTTCTTGCCATGGACCAGAGAGACTCAAGAATTCACAAAAGACCACATAAAATACTGACTAAAAAGTAAAAGTTGATCAAACCATCTGTAAAAACAGATGCCTGAAACAAGGGCCCATAATCGGCAATCATTTTAAATTTGATAAAGTTCTATTTTATATTTTCTTTCTTCAAGAGATAGAATCACACTGGTACATGCCTTTAATCCCAGTACTCGAGACACAGCTTTTAAAAAAAGGGGCCTGAGAGATGGCTCTGAGGGTTAAGGCACTTGCCAGGAAACCTAAAGACCCAGCTTAATATCCAGAAAACACATGGGGAAAAGAGAGAACTAATCCCATCAAGTTTTCCTCTGACCTCTACATGCATTAGCACACACATACACATAAACAAAGGAACAAACGACAGGGTCTTCCTGTATAGTACAGGCTGGTCCAAAGCTCACAATATTCCTGAAAGCCTTCCAAGTATTGGGATTACAAGTGTGAGCCCATGTGTGTCCCTCATTGAATCTGCATCTTTCTGTGTCAGCTGGGCTGGTAGCCAGTGAGCCCTTGGGAATCCACTGGTCTGTACCCACTTCTCCCTCCCCAATTTTACCTGAGTGATGAACAGTCAAACTCAGGTCCTCCCTGAGCCATTTCCTCACACAACAGAGAAACTCAAGATTTCATTTCAAAATATAATCGACTTTTTTTTTTTAAAAAAAAAAAAAAAAAAAAAAAAAAAAAACAGGGTTTCTCTGTGCAACAGTCCTGGCTGTCCTGGAACTAGCTCTGTAGACCAGGCTGGCCTCGAATTCAGAGAGATCCACCTGCCTCTGCCTCCTGAGCGCTGGGATTAAAGGCTTGTGCCACCACACTGGCCTATATGCTCAGCTTTTAGCACCTATAGGTTCTGTAACCATAAACTCAACCAATCACCACAGAGAGCAAATATCAGAAAACAATCTGGGGCTGGAGGCATGGCCCAGGGGTGGAGTGCTCATCTAGCATTCATGATGCCTGAGTTCTATCCCCAGGGCCAAACACAAAAAAGGTTTGTACTGAACATGAATATATATAACTTTTCTTTTTTTGTCATTTATTCTCATACTATGTATCCCTGCTGGCCTGGAACTCAGATCCACATGACTCTGCCTCTCGAGTGCTGGAATTAAAGACAGTTCATTTATTCTCTAAACAACATAGTATACAGTTATTTCTACATCAGTGGCACTAAGTATAAGTCACATAGGGCTGATGAGACTGCTCAGTGATTACAGTGCTTTCTGTGTAAGCATGTGAAAAGGGCACAGTGGCCCACCTATTTAACCCCAGTCTTGGAAGGTGGACATAGGGGACCCCTATGACGAATGGGCTAGTAAGACTAGCCATACCATCAAGCTCTGGGTTTGAAAGACCCTGTCTCAATGAATAAGAGAGAAGAGCAACTGAAGATTATTGTCAGCATCAACCTAGAAATTCCACTGTATACAACCTGGGTGCCTAGTCTTCCCTAAAAAAAATGGAAAAAGAAAAAAGTCACTTGTAGATGAGTATTAGGTTTATAGAGGAGCTGATTGTTGTGGCACACACTTGTAACTCAAGCATTTTGGAGATGCAGGTAAGAGGATCCAGGAGTAAAGACTAGACTCTTGTTACATATTAAGTTCAAGACTAGGCTTCGTAGCCCCTGATCCCTCTCCCAAAAAAAAAACCCAAAAACAAAAAACATACTAATAAATGTCTTTTGGAGACTATGTGTATGTGCAGGTTCTATACAAATACTATACCCTTTTGTAGAAGGCCCTTGAGCATCTGTGGGTACTGGCACCTGAGGGACTTCTGAGCCAATGGTGAAGACTATTTCTTCAAAAGTAGGTTTGAAACATCAGTCATTCATACAATATAAATTCACACTGACCAAATAGAGGATTGGGTTTCTTTCTTTCTTTCTTTTTTTTTTTTTTTTTTGAGACAAGATCCCATTGTATAAAACAAGTTGACCTTGAACTCACAAAGATCCTCTTGCTTCTCCCTCTCAAGTACTGGGACTAAAAAGTGCCCAATATTTTTGTTGTTTTAATATGTGTATAATGAATTTACATGCATGTGAATGTGGGTGTGCCTAAGCCATGAGGTGTATGAAGATAAAAAGGACAACCTTAAGTACAGTACATGTCAGCATATACAGAGAGCTCTGGGGGATTCTCTTGTCTCCACAACACTTAGCCACTGAAACCATTTCCCTAACCCAATTGTTTTGTTTTGATGCCCTAAGTTCACAATGACCCCTGTTCAGATGTACTATTTGGGAAAACAAAACCAAAGCTGAAAACATTACTAAAGATATGTAAAAATTATTGCAGATAAGCTGAGCTTGTTTTAGGCAGCACTAGGGACAGAACCCACAACTTCACACATGCTAGACAAAAGTGTCATTAATAATCTACCCCTCAAAGCCGGGCATTGGTGGCACACGCCTTTAATCCCAGCACTCTGGAGGCAGAGGCAGGCGGATCTCTGTGAGTTCCAGGCCAGCCTGGTCTCCAGAGCGAGTGCCAGGATAGGCTCCAAAGCTACACAGAGAAACCCTGTCTCAAAAAACCAAAAAAGAAAAAAACCCAACTTCTTCATAATTCATGGAAAGGAGGCCAGGAAGAAGATGAAGCCATCTTGCATGCCAGTCAGAATATAAGGAACAGAACCAACCAGCATAACTTGGAGCAAAAGTGCCCTCTTCCATCTTTTCAAATGGTCCGGCTGACAAATTCTACGGTCATTCCTAATATGTTCTACTTCTAAACTATTGTTGGGCTGGTGACACAGCTCAATGGGCAGAGCCACTGTTTAGCATGTATAAAGTCCAGGGTTGATTTCTAGACAAAAATAAGAGATGCCACACAAAGGATCCTTACCCTCCTCCAAAAAAGAAAACAAACAAACAAACAAAAAACAACAAAAACCTTACAAGTAGGGACTGGAGAGCACAGCATTTAAGAATACTATTTACTCCTACAAAGGACTCAGCTTTGGTTCCCAGACCCACATGGTGGCTGACACTGTCTCTATTTCCAGTTCAGGAAATCTGACAACCTCTTCTGGCCTCTGCAGGCAGCAGGATGTAAATGTGGTGTATATACGTATAAGCAAGCAAAATACACATAAACAAAAAAGACCTACATGTAAATCTTTTCTTCCCTTTCTAGGACTGAAGGAAAGATACGGAATCTGGGAGCTGGCTAGATGTCTCAGCAGATTAAAGCGTTTCCTATGAAAGTCTGAGAATCTGAGTTCAGGCTGCTAGAGAAATAGCTCAAGGTTAAAATCCCATGTTGATCTTAAAGACTCAAGCGTGATTCCCAATACCTATGTCAGGAGGCTCAAACTACCTCTGTCTTCTAGGGACTCCCATGCACATACCCACCCCAACACACACATATACACAGAAAGAGGTCAGGTGTGGTGGTGCATGCCTTTAATCCCAGCACTGGGGAGGCAGAGACAAACAGATCAAAGATCTGTGAGTTCTAGGCCAGCCAGAACTATGTAGTGAAATCCTGTTTCAAAAAACAAACAAACAAAACCCCCACTATTGAGGAGGAAGAGATGGTGGGTTCCTGGCTCATTAGACAGCCAGCCTAGTAGTGTTAGAGCTCCAGGTTTTGCAGAGATTAAAATAGGTAGAACAGGGCTGGAGACTGCCCATGGGTTAAGAGCACTAGCTGCTCTCCTAGAGGCCAGGCAGGTTCCCACCATCTGCATGGTGACTCCCAAAGTCTGTAACTCCAGTTCCAGGACACCCAACTCCTTCTCTTAAACTCTGTGGTACCAAGCACTCAAGTGGTACCATAAATACATGTAGACAAAACACACACATTTTTTTTTTTAAAGAAAAAAAAATGGTACAGAGCAATGAAGAGCAGTTGAGGAAGACCATCTGGTGTCTCTAGCCCACACCCACAAATTAAATTCAAAAAATAAAATTAAAAAAAAAATCTGAACTCAGAAACAAACTTCAGTGGTAACACTTTACTGTCTGGCTGACTTGGAGAAATCATCCTGCTCGTATTACAATGGCCAGCAGCTGACTTTAGCCTTGATGTCCTAATTCCATAAATAAGGAATCAAAGTAATATTAGGTAATGACCATGCAACCATTTTTATTTGCAAAGAGCACACTCAGGCTGATTGAAACCTGCTCTCTCAGCATCTGGGAACTGTGATTCCATTGATTTATGTCTCCTCTTGGCTTCCAAATAAATCTTATCCCACATTGTTACCCTATATTTTATTTATTTACACCCTACCTTGTTCCAGCAAGGATTTAACCCAGCTTTATTCTATAGTTAAGCCACAAGTAGATTCCTTTAAACTTAAGGAGAAACTAGGGAGAGGATCAGCCAGTGGCCCACCCCAAGCACACATTATAGCAGCTCCAGGTGAACAGAAGTGGCTGGATTTGTCTGAACACCAACCACAGCCACCAAGAGGCACTAGTTTTCACAACCTAGCCTCTCAGAGCTCCACCTCCTCAGCTGCTACATCTTTCAACCCTCAGTAGGAAAATGAGGAGTGTTTCCTCCTAAAAGCAGGACTTGCCTAGTGTTAATATTTTGTTTATGATCTAACAAATAAAGCTTGCCTGAAGATCAGAGTGCAAAGCTAGCCACACTAGCTAGCCATAGAGGCCAGGCAGTGGTGGTACACACCTTTAATCCCAGCACTTGGGATACAGAAGCAGACAGAGCTCTGTTAGTTCGAGGCCACCTGAGCTACACAAAATTGAGCCAGTCTGAAAGAGAAACAGAGCTCAAAGAAAGGTGATCTCAGCACTTGGGATCCTATACCTTTAATCCCATCAATAGAGAGGACTATAAGGCGGGAGGAGACAAGGATGTGCAGTCTGAGGCAGTCTGAGCAGCAGTACAGTCTGGACATGCAATCTAAGGACAGGATCACCCTTTCTGTCTGAGGTAGAGGTAAGAGCTAGTGGCTGGCTACTTTGCTTCTCTGATCTTCAGCTTTAACCCCAATATCTGTCTCTGGGTTTTTATTAAACATGCTACACATTGCCTTGCTGTGGAGCTGAGACTACAAAGTGACCTCATGGTTAATGTGTTCACAGACTTATTTCAAAGGTCTTTTGGTCTTTGTGGCCCTTGTCCTGTCATCTAACAGCCACGTCCACCTTTATGTCCTGCAGATGAATGAAGTCATTCTGTGAAAGATTCACAAAGGCCAGCGGTCTCTCTCCCCAGCTGACTGAAGTTGAATCCCATCCCTGTTTGGTCAGTCACCCCCCACCACCACCAGGTCAGCCCATCAAAAGGAAGGAGGGATTCCTTACACTGAGTCTGCTGGAAGCTGGTAGAAATCCCAAAACTGGCAGAGGCCTGCCTGGCTGTAGCACCCCTTTCCCGAGTGTTCATCCAATCCCAGACCAGGAGCTGGGGAGGCCAAGTTATCTACAAAGAGCCAGAAGACCCCATCCCTCCCCGGGGGAAGGTCATGCATAGGATATGGTACTAACCTAAAGAGAGGCCCCGGTCTGGACAACAGCCATGACGTTACAGTTGGCTAGGAGGAGTTGCTAGGGACAAATGTGGAGATGTCTGGGGATGGTATCGATGGGAGACAAATGGGGTGGAAGAGGTCTTGCCATGGGCAGACAGGGTAGCAAGAGGAGGGTCTGCTGGTCTGTAGAAAAGCCGTCCATAAGGAAAATGGGGGAGGGTACTGGAGGTTGGGTTTCCATGGAAGAGAGAATAGATGGGAGGTTTTCTATGGGGAAATAGGCATGAAAATGGAGTCTAGCCATTGGGAAGAAGGCGTAGCCGCGGTCTCTTACACGCTAGATGGAGGCTTACACCACTACAAAGAAAAGGTGCCAAGGACAAGTGGTTCAGGACGAGGGGTGCCTCCACGAGACAGTGCAGGTTACCGTGCACTGGATCCTATCCACCGAGTTGGACCACGGAGGCTTATCTCTGAGTGGAGAAGTTCCCGGGGAGGCTGGGAGTGGCAAAAATGAGGGCAAGAGGGTTTGGGGTCCCCTGCACAGGCCCAGCCTCACCGTCAGACAGGGCCTCACTGCATTCGAAGCTGATCTCGAACCGGAAGGGGCTGTGGAAAGGGCTCGGGTTCTCCAGGACAGCCACGTTCAGCACCGACACCTTGGCCATCACCTCGCCAGGGGGTCACAGCTGCAGTGGAGCCTTCTCCGGTGTCCTGCGCAGCCAATGGCGGCTGGGGAAGAGGAGGTCGCCGAGGCAGAGAACCTCTCAGCGACTCCAACTCTTCTCTAAAGAGCGTCTCGCGTCCGCGCGCGGCCTTCAAATAGCTGACTCCACCCTCCAGCCAATCGCCGCTAAGGATCTATGACGGCGCGAGAGCCCCGCCAGCCAATCCTGAGGCTTCTTCCGGTTTGCGCCTCGACCCGCGGACCAATCAGAGAAGCTTCCTCTTCACGGTCCGCGGGAGGCGGAACGATCATCTTTTAGCTTCGCAAAGTGTCCATCCGGAACCAATCCCTAGCGTCTCCGACTCGAATATCTTGCGCCGGGGTGGGCGGAGTTAGAGCGCGGAACTTCTCTTGTCCAATCCCAAGGGTTACCGCATCGGCGTGACCCGCCCCCTCATTCTGCTCTTCCGGTAGGCACACCCCACAGAGAGCAGAGCCACTAACGGCCGAACGGTGGCGCGCGACTCTTACTTAAGAGCGCTGAAAGAAGGGAGCCAGAACTCGCCGTGATTGACTAGCGACCACGGGGCGGGGCTTCAGTAGGCTTCTGAGATGTGATTGGCTAATGTCGCGGCACAAGGAGGGCTGCGCTGGAAGCCGCCCTCCGGCTCAGTGAAAAGCATGAAGAGGCAAGCGTGATGGCGGCGCTCTGGCCTCCGTTTGTCCGCTGGTGAGCGTTTCCGGGAGCTCCTCTGAGGGACTCCTGGCCTTGAGGACAGCGGCCGTGAACATTTGGAGCACCCCTGAGACAAGATGGCGCGGCAGCGAGTGGGGACCCAGGATGGAGTCCCGGTCCGAAAGGAGTTGAAGTTCGTCGACGTACCAGGGTTTGGATCCTCTCTCCAGCCTGTTTTCCAACCGGTTGAAAAATTCACTGCGAAGGCCTGGGGTGGTGGCGCACTCCGGAGGCGGGGGCAGGCGGGTCTCTTGAGTTCGAGGACAGCCAGGGCTACATAGAGAAACCCTGTCTGGAAAAAACAAAAACAGAAGAAAGTTAACTGCCACTATTTATGACGATATAATGCGGTCTTCACTCCATGCCCCTCTGGCTCCCTAACCCTGCCACAGTCTCTTACACATACAACCAGTGAGAAATAATGCTAGCCACAGACCTTTTACTAATAAGTCTTTTAAAGGAAACAAAACAAAACGCCTGGAGTGCCGGTGTATATCCATTAATCCCAGCACTCAGGAGCCTGAGGTAGGCAGACGTCTGCGAGTTCAAGGCCTGCCTGGTTTACACAGTGATTTTGGGGAAGTAAATGAATAGATAAATTGGTTTTCACATTTGACCATCCTTAAAAGGCCAAGAAACGATGAGAGATTGATTTTAGTATTACATTTAACTCAATAGAACAAAAATGCTAATTTCAAACATTATCAGTATAAAAATGCTAATGAGCTATCCTGCATCCTTTTATTCAGTGAGAAATTTTTGGACTCCTGTACATGTTTTGAAGGGACCAGCTCCGTGTTTCGGCAGCCATAACAGCCTAGCACGTGCTTGCCTGACCTTGCCTTAGTCACTAAGAGGTCAGAAGCCTGCCTTGGGGCAAGGAACCAATCAGAAGTTAGCTGGTGGTGCTACGCTTTATGGCTCTGGGTGTGCTTTGTGGACAAGTGCACAACAATGACATAACAACCAGTTGACCAATCAACACAGGGCAAGCTCTCCAAGCCTGGAGGCACACCAATCCTGAGCCTGTGCATACCCCTATACACTCCTCTTACGCTGCCCTATAAGATCTTTGCCCTGTGGTTTCTCGGTGTCTTTTCCCCACCATCCGCCATGGTGGATGGATGAAAGGCCGGAGCTAACCCCATGTTAGCTCGTTAAACAAATGCAATAAAAGACTCATTGCTTTTGCATCGAAATGGGCCTCTTGGTGATTTGGGGATTCAGAATTTGGGCACAACAGTTTCACATTCAAACATGTCTGTAACTTGGCAAGGGAATCTGCACTTTGATTTGAAAGAGGTAATCTGGCTTTTATTTTTCACAAAATTTTACAGTTTGTACTGGATGGCTTTGTGTGTTGACACAAGCTCTATAGAGTCAACAGAGGAAGGCGCCTCAGCTGAAGAAAGGCCTCCTTGAGATCCAGCTGTAAGACATTTTTTTCAATTAGTGATCAATGAGAGGAGGGCCCAGCCCATGGTGGATGGTACCATCCCTGGACTCGTGGTCCTGGGTTCTAAGAAGGTGGGTTGATCAAGCCACGAGAAGCAAGCCAGTAACAGCATCCCTCCATGGCCTCTGTATCAGCTCCTGCCTCCAGGAACCTGCCCTGTTTGAGTTCCTGCCTTGACTTCCTTCAATAATGCACAGCAATGCTGAAGTATAAGTCTAATAAACCCTTTCCTCTCCAACTTGCATTTTGGTCATGGTGTTTCATGGCAGAAACAGAAACCCTAACTCAGACACTGCTGAAAATGTAAGCCAGTAATTTCAGCACTTGGGAGTCAGGGCAGGAGTTCAAGACCATCCTTGTGAGTACATGAGGAATTAGAGGGGTGGAGAAGGAGGCTCAGTGCTTATGAGAGTACTGCTCTTGCAGAAGACCTGAGTTTAATTCCCAACACCTACATCAGGCAGCTCATACCTGCCTGCAACTCCAGCTTCAAGGGATCTGATGCCCTCTTCTGGTCTCTGGAAGCATCTGCATTTTTTTTTTTTTTTTTTTTGTGGAATAGTATATTTAACTATGTAAAGATACGTTTCAGAATAATTGTTTAACTATGTAAAGATGTATTTGTTTATGCAGCATTAGTTTACTTATATAAAGGTGTATTTGTTTATGCTACGTTTAATTATGTAAAGATATGTTGCTTTTGTTTATGCTACATTTGTTTAATTCTGTAAAGCTGTGTTACTTTGCCTGTCTAAAGCACCTAATTGGTCTAACAAAGATCTGAATGGCCAATAGCAAGATGTGATGCTCTTTCACCTTGCCTGCCTAAGGCATCTGATTGAACTAATAAAAAGCTGAATGGCCAAGAACCAGATAGAGAAGGGATAGGTGGGGCTGGCAGGCAGAGAGAAAATAACAGACAGACAGACAGACAGACAGCGGGAGGGGAGGGGCAGACAGACCTGGAGGAAACAGTACAGTAGGACATACAGAATGAAAGTAAGGTAAAAAATCTCCAAGGCAAAGTGATGAAGAGAAACAAGTGGTTAAGTTAAAGAGCTAGTGGACAACCCTAAGCTAAGGTCAGGCATCATAGTAAGTCTCCATGCCATGATTTGGAGGCTGGCAGTACAAGAAAGCCTGCTATACTCTTCCTTTTTTTCTTATTTAAGGTGTTTGGCTGGAGCAATTAGTCAGCAATTAAGAACACATGTTGCTCTTGAAGAGGACCCAAGTTCAGTTCCCAGCACTCATGGCTTCAGTTTCAGGAGAAACTGAGTATGCTAGACACCCATGTGTTGTACATGCATACAGGCAAGCAGAACACTGGGCATGGTGGCACACACCCTTAATCTCAGCACTCAGGAGGCAGAGGCAGAGGCAGAGGCAGAAGGATTTCTGAGTTTGAGAACTCAGTGAATTCCAGGCCAGCCAGGGCTGCACTGCAGAACCCCATCTAAAAAAAAAAAAAAAAAAAAAAAAAAAAAAGGAACCGGGCAGTGGTGGGGCGAGCCTCCCGGCACTCAGGGAGTAGAGGCAGGTGGATCTCTGAGTTTGAGGCCAGTCTAGTTGGTCTACAGAGTGAGTTCCAGGACAGCCATATCTGTTACACAGAGAAACCCTGTCTTGAAAAAAAACAAACAAATAAAAGGAAAGAAAGGCCGGGCAGTAGTGGCTCATGCCTTTAATCCCAGCACTCAGGAGGCAGAGGCAGAAGGATCTCTGTGAGTTCCAGACCAGCCTGGTCTACAAGAGCTAGTTCCAGGACAGCCTCCAAAGCCACAGAGAAACCCTGTCTCAGAAAAAAAAGGAGGAGGAGGAGGAAGAGGAGGAGGAAGAAAGAAAGGGGCTGGAGAGATGACTCAGTGGTTAATACCGACTGTTCTTTCAGAGGACCTGGGTTCAATTCCCAGCACCCACATGGAAGCTCACAAACTGTCTATAACTCCAGTTCCAGGGGATCTGAACCCACGAACAGACAAATATGCAGGCAAAACACCAACGTACATAAAATATAAAAATAAGTAAATTTTTAAAAAGGAAAGAAGGGGCTGGAGAGATGGCTCAGAGGTTAAGAGCACTGACTACTCTTCTAGAGGTCCTGAGTTCAATTCCCAGCAACCACATGGTGGCTCACAACCATCCATTATGAGATCTGGTGCCCTCTTCTGGTGTGCAGATATACATGGAAGCAGAATGTTGTATACAAAATAAAATCTTAAAAAAATAAAAAGGAAAGAAAAAAATGTATGTGGGTTCATGTACTTCAATCCCAAGTGTTACCCACTGGAGGTTCCAATGAGAATGGCACCATAGGCCTGTATGTTTGGATGTGTGGCCCCCAGTTGGTGGAACTGATGAGAAAGGATTAGGAAGTGTGGTGTTGGAGGAGGTGTGTCACTGGGAGTGGGTTTTGAGGTCTCAAAAGACTGGCAAGATTCCCTGGGTGTTCTCTGCCTCCTGCTGGATCAAGGTGTGAGCTGCTCCTGACACCATGCCTTTGCTTCACCATCAAGAACTGTAACCCTCTGAAACCCTAAGCCAAGTTAAACTCTCATAAATTGCCTTGGTTGTGGTGCTTCCCAGCAATAGAAAAGTTAACTAAGACACATACATAAAAGCTTTCCATCCCCAGAACTGAATAAAGTAACCAGGTCTACTTTGGGAGGGTAAGATAGGAGGATTGAAAACAATTTTGAGGCCAGCCTGGACTATATAGTAATGCCTTATCTCAGAAAATAAAATCAATTTAATGATGAAGTTGCCATGTGTTTCCTAGATATAAGCCAAGTTCCTCCCCTTTTGCATTGTGAACGTCTTTATCCCCAGCCCCATCCTCTTCACACCCCAGGAAAGTTTAGCCACAGTAGTCTGCGGTGCTTATAAAGAAACCCCTGTCCATTTCTTTCTTGGTACAGCTAGCTAAATGATCTTCAGCCATAAACCAGATCAAGCTGCTATTCTGCTTAAAGCCTTCAAAGGCTTATCCTGCTTAGAATGAAACCTAAGATCTTTACTGTGGCTCAAGAGGCCCTGTGTGGTGGCCCTGTCAGTCCCGCGTGGTGGCCCTGGCTAATCTCGCTGGCTTCATCTTCCAGTCTCCTCCTTGTCATTACTTGAAGCCTTGCTGGCTTTATTCTCTTTAAGCACACCAATCCGATTCTGCTTTGGGGCTGTGCACTTGCTGTTCCCTTTGCATAGGAAACAAAGGGGAACACTGGGAAATCACTGGCTTCTCATTCTCACTATTAGGAATCGTCAGAAGATTCCTCAGCTAATATGGTCCTTTATTTTATTATTACACTCTGGATCTACTGCTTGACAGTTGGTCTGATAGGCTGGTGCCTTAGTTTTCTCATATTTATTACGTTATTAGTTACTTTAAAAATATTTTTTTAAAAATATGTTTTTGTGTGT
The DNA here is from genome assembly GCF_003668045.3 of Cricetulus griseus. Classification (NCBI taxonomy): domain Eukaryota; kingdom Metazoa; phylum Chordata; class Mammalia; order Rodentia; family Cricetidae; genus Cricetulus; species Cricetulus griseus. Next base: position 160,467,405 of record NC_048596.1, read on the forward strand.
ATGAGTGTTTTGTCTACATGTATGCCTGTGTAACAGGCCTGGTCCCCATAGAGGCCAGAAGAGCAAGTCAGATCCTTTGGAAGTAAAGTGTCAGATGACAGTGAGCTGTCATGTGGGTACTGGGAATCGAACTAGGGTTCTTGGCAAGAGCTGCAGCAAGTGCTCTTTTTCTTTTTTTCTTTTTGTTTTTTTCGAGACAGGGTTTCTCTGTGACTTTGGAGGCTGTTTTGGAATTCGCTTTGTAGACCAGGCTGGCCTCGAACTCACAGAGATCCGCCTGCCTCTGTCTCCCGAGTGCTGGGATTAAAGGCGTGCGCCACCAATGCCCAGCTGCAGCAAGTGCTCTTAACCACTTCATTCCCATTTATTTATTTGTATTTGTGTGCTTAAACACAGAGGTCAGGGGACAAATTGCAGAAATCAGTTCTTAAGGATCCAACTCAGGCCATCATGCAAGTGCCTTTACTCACTGAGCCATCACACCTGTTGTTATTATTATTATTATTATTATTATTATTATTATTATTATTATTAAATTGTTTTATTATTATTAATGTGACGGGTGTTTTGCCTACATATATGTTCGTACATTACTTTGTGCCCCTGGTGTCTACAGAGAACAGATGAGGGCATTAAGTTCCCTGGAGCTGGAGTTACAGGCAGTTGTGAGCTACCATGTGGGTGCTGGAAACTGAACCTGGGTCCTCTGCAAGAGCAGTGCTCTTAACCACTGAGCCGTCTCTCCAGCCCACCAGCTTGTTTCTTTGGCACAGGGTTTGTAGCAGGCTGTCAATAGAAGGATCCTCACCCCCTCCCAGTGATGTGGATGGACTCCCGGTCCTTTGGTGTGGTAGGCAAGCACTCTGCCACTGAGCTACAGCCTCAGGCCCTTATGCTAGTTTTGTTTTTGTTTTTGTTTTTGTTTTTGTTTTCTGGGCTTTGTCTTATCATCTCTCAATAAACTGGAATCTGCTTGAAAACAGCAATTTCATCTGGTTCCCATCTTACTATTGTAGCTCAAAAGCTTAGCATGGCTCCCTGACACACAGGTAAAAATCTGCCAATTTTTTTAAAGAAAGGATAAGTCCATATGTAGTCTTAGAGTACTACTTGAAATATGGACAGCAAGTCCATGTTGATAGTACCAAGAAATGAGCAGCTTTTTGACAGTTAGGTTTTTATTTTTAATTGTGTGCATCTTGGTGTGTAGATTTGTGCTTGAGTTCAAGTGTTCTTAGAGGTCAGAAGAGGGCATTAGATCCCCTAGAGCTGGAGTTACAGTTGTGAGCTTACCTGATGTGGGTGCTGGGAACAGACCCAGGGTCCTTTGTGAAAGCAACACAAATTCTTAGCCACTGAGTCATCTTCCCTAGCTCCAATGTTTTGTTTTTTTGTGACAGGGTCTCAATCTATAGACACAGATTGACTTGGCACTCAGTGTGTAGACCAGGGTAACCTTGGACTCACAAGATCTACCTGCTTCTGTCTCCCCAGTGCTGGAGTTAAATATTATGACACCACACCTGGCTTTATTTTATTAAAAAAAAAAACTTATGTGTATGTCTGTTTTCCAGAGATGAAATTCTGTGCACCATGTGTGTTCCCAGTGTGAAGAGGCCAGAAGAGAGTGTTGGATCCCCTAACTGGAGTTAGCGCTGTCATGTGGGTGCTGGGAATTGAACCTGGGTCCTCTGAAAGAGCAGCCAGTGCTGTTAACCACTGAGCCGTCTCTTTAGCTTCATTCACCTTTTTTTTTTTAAGGTCTTATTTACTTATTATGTATACAATATTCTGCTTCCATGTATATCTACACACCAGAAGAGGGCACCAGATCTCACTATAGATGGTTGTGAGCCACCATGTGGTTGCTGGGAATTGAACTCAGGACCTCTGGAAAAGCAGCCAGTGCTCTTAACCTCTGAGCTATCTCTCCAGCCCCCTCATCCATCTTTTTAATATTAAAATATTCTCTGGCTAAGTGTGGTGCTCCTTTCACCCCAGCAATTGGGAGACAGAAGCAGGAGGATGGCTATGAGTTTAGTGAGACCTATAGAGTGAGACTCTGTCTCAAAAAAAAAGCATTCTGATTTAATCAGTGATTAGCTTAACAAACACAATTTTTTTTATCAATTTTTTTTTTTTTTGGTTTTTTGAGACAGGGTTTCTTTGTGGCTTTTGGAGGCTGTCCTGGAACTTGGTCTTGAACTCAGAGATCCACCTGCCTCTGCCTCCCGAGTGCTCAGATTAAAGGCCTGCGCCACCAATGCCCGGTGTATTGTAATATTTTATTTCATGTATATGAGTGTTTTTCTTGTATGTATGTCTGGGTACCACATGGCGTGCCCATTGATTGTAGAAATCCAACACCCTCTTCTGGCCTCCAAGGGAACACATATGGGATACATACATGCAGGCAAGATAATAAAGTAATTAAAAATAGTAAAAGTAGGGCTGGAAAGATGGCTCAGCGGTTAAGAGCACTGACTGTTCTTCCAGAGGTCCTGAGTTCAATTCCCGGCAACCACATGGTGGCTCACAACCACCTTGAATGAGATCTGGTTCCCTCTGCTGGCATGCAGGCAGAAGACTGTATACATAATAAATAAATAAATCTTTAAAAAATTGTAAAAGTATAATGGAATGTAATTTGGTAGATTAAAATTTTCCCAGAAGACAATAAAAATCAGGAATGGGTACTAAATATATTTAAATTATAGGTTGGAAGGAGCCGGGCATGGTAGTTCATGCCTATAATCTCAGTGCTCGGAAGGCTGAGGCCAGAGAATTGTGAGTTCAAGACCATCCTTGACTGAATAGCAAGTTCAAGGCCACTTGGGCTACAAAAGACCTTATCTCAGAAAACAAACTAAATGGTAACAAGTGCAATGGGTTTTCAGGTTATAGAGTATGAAAAGTTTATTAATACAGTCTTGTAGTTCACATTTCAAATGACTCTCTAACCCCAGCTTGGGATAGAAGACAGAGCCACACATACCACACATACTTGCCACCACGGAGCCACTCCTGCTGGCGCCCCAGCTGACTAACACAGCACCATTTATTAAAGTTTGATATAGAAAACAAAAAGGAGCTGGGCATTGGTGGCACACGCCTTTAATCCCAGCACTCGGGAGACAGAGGCAGGCGGATCTCTGTGAGTTCGAGGCCAGCCTGGTCTCCAGAGCGAGTGCCAGGATAGGCTCCAAAGCTACACAGAGAAACCTGTCTCGAAAAACCAAAAAAGAAAAAAAAAAAAAGAAAGAAAGAAAAAAAGAAAAGAAAAAGGAATATCCTTACCAAAAAAGGTTATTAAAGCACTCTTCTGCTGGGCGTTGGTGGTGCATGCCTTTAATCCCAGCACTCGGGAGGCAGAGGCAGGCAGATCTCTGTGAGTTCGAGACCAGCGTGGTCTACAAGAGCTAGTTCTAGGACAGCCTTCAAAGCCACAGAGAAACCCTGTCTCGAAAAACCAAAAACAAAACAACAAAACAAAACAAAAAACCACTCTTCTGTTTGCTAACTATGTATTATAAAAACCTCACGTGGCACATTGCCACAGACTGCAGGGGTATAAGAATCTAGCCTGGCCAGGCGTTGGTAACACATGCCTTTAATCCCAGCACTCAGGAGGCAGAGACAGGTGGATCTCTGTGAGTTTGAGACCAGCCTGGTCTACAACAGCTAGTTCTGGGACAGCCTCCAAAGCCACAGAGAAACCCTGTCTCAAAAAAAAGAAGAAAAAGAAAAAAGAGAGAAAGAAAGAAAGAAAAAGAATCTAGCCTGTAGTCCCAGCACTCATGAGACTGAGAGAAAGACAGGGCTGCTGCAAGTCTGAAGCCCACTTGAGATACATAGTTAAGTTCCAGGAATCCAAACAACAAAAAGGCATCCAGCTGTGTCCCGTTAAACCAGCTTGTAAACAGTCACTCAACGATGCCAGAGGTGGGGGGCCATTCAGATGGCTCAGTGGGCAAAGGTGCCTGCTGTCAATCCTGTACGACCTGGGTTCAATCTTAGGACCCAAATGGTGGAGAGGGAAAACCAATTTCCTCAAGTTGTTCTCTGACCACCACAAGAGCAGGTACCCACACACATACACAATACATTAATAAAATGTAATTTTTTTAAAAGGAGGGGCGATGTCAAAAATTTTTAGGTCATTATTATTAGTTTTTGTTTTGTTTTGGGGGTTGTTTTGGTTTGGTTATTTTTTTAAAGATTTATTTAAGTATGAGTGCTCTATCTTCATGTATGCCTTTATGCCAGAAGAGGGCGTCAGATCCCACTAGAGATAGTTGTGAGCCACCATGTGGTTGCTGGGAATTGAAGAACTCAGGACCTGTAGAAGAACAGCCAGTACTCTTAACCTCTGAGCCATCTCTCCAGCCCCTTGATTTGGTTTTTGAGACAAGGTCTTTCTATATAGCCCCGACTTTTCTCACACTCACTATGCAGACCAGGCTGGCCTGGAGTTCACAGAGATTCAACTGCCTCTGCTTCTGGAGAACTGGGATTAAAGGCTTCAGCCAACAAGCCTGGCAGATTATTTTATTTTATGCATATGAGGGTTTTGCCTACATGTATGCATGTACAACATGCACTTGCCTGGTGCCCACAGAGGTCAGAAGAGGGCATCAGATCTCTTGGAACTAAAGTTATGGATGGTTGTGAGCCATCATGTGGGTGCTAGGAACCGGACCCACATCCTCTGCAAAAAGTGCTCTTAACTGCTGAGCCATCTCTCCACGCTTTCACAACCAAAAAAAAAAAAAAAAAAAAAAAAAAAAAAAAAAATCAAGCTGGGCATGGTGGTCACACCTCTAGTCGCAGCACTCAGGAGGCAGAGGCAGGCGGATATCTGTGAGCTCCAGGTCAGCCTGGTCTACACAATTATTTCCAAGCCTACCAGGACTGCATCATAAGACCCTGTCTATGTTGTGTTAGTATGTTTTTAAATTTCCTCGTTTTAACTTCTAATGTAGTAGATGTTAATATAGCCCTCATAAACCAGAGCATTTGAAAGCTAGATATGGCTCATTTGGCAAGAGCTTATTTGCCTCCCAAATGCTGGGATTAAAGACCTGTGCCACTACATCTGTCTGTTCAAGTAATTTGAGAGCTTGCAGACAGAGCTGGTCTTCGGCTGGCAGTTTCTAACCCTGCCTTTGTTGTAGAGCAGGTCACCATCCATTCAAGTGTCTCCAATCTCTGCCTGTGCCAGTACCACATTGTCTTAAATGTTACCATGGTATACTCCGCCCTGCTCAGGCCACTCTTCTATCTTTCAACTGTGTTGGTCTTACACCCTTTGTTCTTGCATAACAAATGGGGCACACAAACACATCTTTCTGTAACAAAAGTAAAATGTGTTTAATGAAAAAACAGTTAACCATGTTTTAAGAAAGTAAAAATTGACCACTATACATAGACTGCTAGTATTTTTATGTGTGGCTTTGTACTCTATTTACACTATACATACAAAGAGGAAAGCATAGTTTACTAAGAGCTTGACAGGCAGAGGATCTCATTTTTATGAAATTAGATTTCAAATCATATAAAGAGGTAGAGCCACAGAAGTAAGGAGGCACAGAGGACTCCCAAACTGTTTCAACACACACACACACACACACACACACACACACACACACACACGTATATACACATATACATACGTATATCCACACACATATATACAATATACATATATACACATGCATACATATGGCATATGCATATTTATAAACATATGTATATATGCACATAAACATACATATATACATGCATATACATATATACACATATTCATACATATATACACACATACATATACATCATATACATATACATATACACACACTATACACACACATACACAAATATATATGTATACACCTATATATATACATACACATATATATACACACATATATATACATACACATGTATATGCACACACATATATAGACACACATATATACATACATACATATACACACACATATATATGTATATACATATACACACATATGACTTACAGACTGTGGTCTGGCCAGTCCAACAATGGCTGTTGGCTGATGGAAAGTCCAAGAATCCAATAATATTTGGTCTATGAGGCTGAATGTCTTCAGTGGTTTTCAGTATACACCAAATCCTGAAGAAGTAGGTTCTAATGCTGGTCAGTGAAGGAATGAATTTATCAGTGATAGTGAGGACAGGCAGGCAAGGAACAGGAACTTCTTTCTTCGCCACAAGGTGGTGGCACACGCCTTTAATTCCAGCACTCAAGAGGCAGAGGCAGGCAGATCTCTGTGAGTTCGAGACCAGCCTGGCCTACAGAGTGAGTTCCAGGATGGCCAGAGATACAGAGAGAAACCCTGTCTTAAAGAAAAAAAACTTCCTCCTTCCACATCCTTTATAGGCTGCCACCAGAGGGTGTGGCCCAGATTTAAGATGGGTCTTCCCATTTCAGAAGATCCCATCAAGAAAAACCTATCGGGGGCTGGAGAGATGGCTCAGAGGTTAAACTCACTGGCTGCCCTTCCAAGGTCCTGAGTTCCCAGCATCCACATGGTAGCTCACAACCATCTATAATGAGATTTGGTGTCTTCTTCTGGTGTGCAGGTATACATTCATGCAGACAGCTGTATACATAATAAATAAAATCTTAAAAAAAGAAAGAAAAATCTATCACAGGTGTAATCAGCAGCTCAAGTTTTAGTTTGCTGCATTCCAGATGCTGTCAAGTTGACAACCAAGAATAGCCATCACAGGTCTACCCCTTGTCAACTTGACACAATCATATCTCCTTATGTCATGTTCAGTTTCAAAACGAAAACAATAACCGAGTCATAATTACACCTAATATGATATAAGTATCCCATGTACAAACACACATGCTTTACATATTTTAGAATTGGTGGCATGTCCCTTGAGTGACATTCTTTTAGTATCTCAAAACTTAAATATGATAGCTTGTTATGTGAATGTTTCTGGCCTGGCTAGGCCCCACTACTGCTTTAGCCCCAAATGATCACACAGATGCTATATTAATTATGAAACTGTTAGTCACTGACTATGACTTCTTATTGGTTCTCTCTGTGTAAATTATTAACCCATTTCTAGTAATCTAAGTATTTCCATGCGGTCTTCTCTTACCAGAGAAAGGGTCTGGACCCTTTCTGGACTCCTCTCGTGTCCTATATGGTGACTGACTGTGCCTACATTTCCCAGAATCCTCCACCTTTCCTAGTCCCACGTATCTTGCTTCCCTATTGGCCAACGGTGCTTATTCACTAACCAATAAGAGAAACACATTGACAGAATGATATCCCCCATCAATAACCGATATTATCTCAACTGATGTTACATTACATGGTAAAGAAATCAAGGAAAGAAAACACAAATATCTGTAAAACATCTTCTGAACAAAATATGATAGAAACTTTTTTTTTTCGAGACAGGTTTCTCTGTGTAGCTTTGGAGCCTATCCTGGCACTCGCTCTGGAGACCAGTCTGGCCTCGAACTCACAGAGATCTGCCTGCCTCTGCCTCCCGTGGGCTGGGATTAAAGGCGTGCGCCACCAACGGCCAACCATATTTCTTTTTTTTTTTTTTAAGGATTTTTTAAAGATTTGTTTATTTATTATGTATACAGTGCTCTGTCTGCATCTCTCCCTGCAGGTCAGAAGAGGGCACCAAACCTCATTATAGATGGTTGTGAGCCATCATGTGGTAGCTGGGAATTGAACTCAGGACCTCTGGAAGAGCAGCCAGTACTCTTAACCTCTGAGCCATCTCTCTAGCCCGAAACATATTTCTATCATAATGATGTGTCAATTACAGTTTTAAGGTCAATTATAATTTTTGTTTCTGCAATGGTCACATGCTCTTAGGTGGTGGAATTTATAACTAGTTTCCTCTACTTCCCATTCCGTATTTCCTCTACAAAGCACATCAGCCAGTCTTGGCTCTTTTCCTGGAGGAGTGACCCACACCTTCATTCCTAAAGTGTCTGTACCCTTTGTCATCCTGTCTGGATTGGGTTGTTTTAGTTTCCCATTGACTTTATTCACAGCACATGACAGCACTAGGAGACATCTTAAAGGATCTCCTGTACTCCAGGCATAATCTTCCTATCTCCATTGTGAAGAAGCAATCCAATCTCCTGTTGGTAATCTGGATCAATCAAACTTGTCCTTTCCATGAAAGAAGTAGTTCAGTGTAGTCAAGCTGCCACCAGGTCACTGGTGGGCTCAGTGTTGGTCTCTGCTGTTGGCAGACTTTGCATTCAGCAGCAGCTGTAGCCAGGTCAGCCTTGGTGAATGGTAGTCCATGTGATTGAGCTCATGCATAACCTCATCAGTGCCACCATGGCCAGTTTGTTCATGAGTCCATAGGGCAATGACGGGGGGCTGGGGAAAGAGGCTGACTGTCCTCAGAATGGGGCAGTCTACTTTGATTCCTGAACTCTTCTGCTGAAGCTACCTTTGGATGAGCATTTACATGGGACAGAAGTATCTTCACATCCTTAGCCCATTTGGAAGTATCCACATACTTCTTCCTCAGATATCTTTCTCACCAATTTCCCAATCATGCACTTTCCAGGTCCCTGACCATCCAGCCAAACTGTTGGCTACAACCCATGAACCAGTAAACAATTACACATCTGGCCTTTTCTCCCTGCAAACAAAATATATGACCATGTGTACTGCCTGAAGTTCTGCCAGCTGTGAAGATTTACCTTCACAGTTGCCCAGAAAGGGGTTGTTATGCTGCAGTTGTCTACTTCCGGGTGGTGCCTGCATAGCATGCAGAACCGTCAGTAAACCAGGCCCCAGTCTTCTCTTCCTCAGTCAGGCCATTATAGGGAACACCTCATAAAGCTATAGGAGCGTGCTTGGGAGCAGACAGCATTGCAATCAGAGTAGAAACCATAGGCATCTAGGCAACAGATCCATGTAACTTGCTTGTGTCTTCAGTACCTGCCTAGTCCCAAACATGTACATATCACTTCCATTTGAAGATGGATTACTGCTGTGCAATCCTACTTCATGTTTTGGTGGATCAGATAATATCCAGTTCATGATGGACAGCTCAGGTTGCATGGTAACTTGGTGACCTGTTGTGAAATGTTCAGTATTCATTAAGGCCCAATAGCATGAGGCCAAGAGCAGCCTCTCAAAGGGAGAATAGTTGTCTGCAGTGATGGTAGAGCCTTGCTCCCAAATCCCAAAGGTCTCTTCTGTGATCTATCTATAGAGGCTTGCCAAAGGCTCCAAACAGCATCCCCATCTGCCACTGACACCTCAAGTACCATAGGTCTATTGTATCATATGGTCCAACGGGTGGAGCAGCCCTCACTGAAGCCTGGAGCTGTTGAAGACCTTCTTTTCCAGGCCACACAACACCTGGCAGCTTTCTGAGTCACTTAATATATAGGCTGGAGTAACACACCCAGGTGAGGGATGTCCTGTCCCCAGAATCCAAACAGGCCCACTAAGTCCTGTGCTTTTTTTCCCTGTATGGTGGTGGGGGCAGGTGCAATAACTTATCCTTCAGGAGGAACATCCCTGCATGCCCCACACCACTGGACTTCTAAGAATTTCACTGAAATACAAGGCCTTGCATTTTGGTTGGATTTATTTCCCATCCTCTGATGTGCATGTTTTACCAGTGAGTTAAAGTAGTCGCTACCTCATGCTCACTTGGTACAATCAGCATGATGTCATCAATATAGTGCACCAGTGTGATATTTTGTGGAAGAGACAGACAATCAAGATCCCTTCTAGCTGGGCGGTGGTGGCACACGCCTTTATTCCCAGCACTTGGGAGGCAGAGGCAGACGGATCTCTGAGAGTTCGAGAACAGCCTGGTCTACAAGAGCTAGTTCCAGGACATCCTCCAAAGCCACAGGGAACCCTGTCTCAAAAAATCAAAAAACAAACAAAAAGATCCCTTCTGAGTTGTGACACAGGGCTGGAGAGTTACTATACCCTTAAGGTAAAACTGCTGGCCTTGCCAACTGAAAGCAGATTGTTTCTGGTTGTCTGCATGGACAGACACCGAGAAAACAACATTTACTACATCAATAGCTGCATACCATTTACCAGGAGATGTGTTAATCTGCTTAAGGGAGGCACCACATTTGCTATAGCCACTTCAGTCATTGTAACTGCTTGACTAAGTTTTCAATCATCAACTGTCATTCTCCACCATCTGCCTTCTGCGCTGGCCAGATAGGAGGTTAAAAGAAGGTGTTCGAGCCACCACCCCTGCATCTTATAAGTCCTTGATGGTGACACTGATTTCTGCAATTCCTCCTGGGATGTGATGCTGTTTTTGGTTCACTATTTTCTGTCAGAGACAACTCCAGTAGCTTCCATTTGGCCTTTCTACCTATAACAGCCCTCACTGTACTGGTCAGGGAACCAATGTGAGAGTTATGCCAATTCCTAAGTATATTCCATGTATACACTGAAGAAATGACTATAGGATGAGTTCAGGGACCCACTGGACCCACTGTCAGAATTCAGTCACAACTCCACTAATAACCTGGCCTCCACCAGTCCCTGGTTTAACTGGAGGACTGACAGTGCTTCTTTTTTTTAATTTATTTTTTATTTTTATTTCATGTAAATTGGTTTGCCTGTATGAGGGTATTACATCCCTTGGAACTGGAGTAAAAGACAGTTGTGAGCTGCCATGTGGGTGCTAGGAATCGAACCTGGGTCCTCTAGATGAGCAGTCAGTGCTCTTAACCTCTGAGCCATCTCTCCAGCCCCCACAATGCTTCTTGAGGTCTGGCTGAACCAGTATTCAATAGACCCCAGAAAGTCTGATTGCTTCCTTTCCCCTAGTGTACATTTACCCTTATAAAAGGTTTTAGGTCCCTCTGGGGAAGGAGAAAAGCTGACAGTAAAACTCTTAGGTATTTTATGCTGGGCATTGGTGGCGCACGCCTTTAATCCCAGCACTCGGGAGGCAGAGGCAGAAGGATCTCTGTGAGTTCGAGACCAGCCTGTTCTACAAGAGCTAGTTCCAGAACAGCCTCCAAAGCCACAGAGAAACCCTGCCTCGAAAAACCAAACCAAACAAACAAACAAAAAAACCTCTTAGGTATTTTAGCAAGGGGTTCTGGGTCTGGGTCTGCAAACTGGCTCAAGTCTGGAAGTTGGTTCACAGGCCTGGATTCCCTCTTGCCACTGTCCAGTGCAGCCTTTTTTTGTTTTGTTTTGTTTGAGAGTTTTTCTGAGCAGCAACCCCAAGGTCTGGCACACGGGAAAGGGTGACAACAAAGCTCTGCCAGTGTGCTGGTGCTCCCTGACATGCTGTGCCTTACAGGATTTGTGAAGGGCGGGCCGTCTGGGCCTTCCCATTGTGAAGGGTTATGTTGTACAAGTACTCTAGCATTGCGATACCTGAGCCTTACTATTATCTCTTCATCAACACCAAGCCAAGGGATATCGGGCATCTGTACCTCTCTTTAGTGGGCCATCTTTGGCAAATGTTTCAGCCAACCATTCAAAGAAGCTTTTGACACACACTCCCCCACTGGAGTTTCAAAGCAGGATCTCTCTGTGTAGCCTTGGCTGTCCTGGAACTCATTCTGTATGTAGATCAGGCTGGCCTCCAACTCAGAGGATAAGCCTGCCTGCCAAGAAGGGCTCCTTTGAGAGTGTAACACAGTGGTCATGCCAGAGACCTAGGTGTGTATCTATATGTGTGTCTAGGTGGGCATCTCTAACTGTAAAATGGAGTTCTATCTTTAGCATGCACCCTGGATTGCCAGTGCAGGCCAGAGGAAACTGTTTAAGAAATGTTCAACCAGACCAGGAGTGTAAGAGCACTCCACATACAAGTTCCTGGCACCTGCTGAGGGTTCAAGGGAGCTGGTTTATTTATTTAAATTTATTTTTATTTTATGTATGTCTCTGTGAGGGTGTCAGATCACCTGGAATTGGAGTCACAGACAGGTGTGAGCTGCCATGTAGGTGGTAGGAATTGAACTGGAGTCCTCTGGAAGAGCAACCAGTGCTCTTAACCTCTGAGCCATCTCTCCAGCCCGAAGTTTATTATTATTTTTTTAAGATTTATTTTATTATGTATAGTGTTCTGTCTGCATGTATGCCTGCAGGCCAGAAAAGGACACCAGATCTCACTGCAGATGGTGGTGAGCCACCATGTGGTTGCTGGGTATTGAACCCAGGACTTCTGGAAGAGCAGTGTTCTTAACCACTGAACTATCTCTCCAACTCCCTCCCCCCCAAGGTTTATTATTTTTAGTTTTAAATTTTATGTCCCAGTGTTTTGCTTCTAAGCACATGCATACCTGTGGACATCAGAAGGATCGGACCCCCTAGATCTGGAGTCACAGGTGGTCATGAGCTGGCCCTTTAAAAGAGCAAGTGCTCTTTGCTGTGGGACCATTTCCCCAGCCTCTTACTTTCATTGGGACAGGGTTTTACTATGTAGCCCAGGCTGACCTTGACTGATCCATCCTGCTGCCTCAACTCCCCACAGGCTGAAATTACAGGCCTGCAATATCTATGGCCATTTAACTTCAGAGTGTTTGTATATAGTTCCTGGGACTGAGAGAACTATACCTTAAACTTTTTTGTCCCCCAATTGAATCACATCACTCTTACCATTCCAAGAAATCTTAATTTCTTTATTGTTTTGACTTTTTGACTCAACATTTTTTTAAACTTTTTGTTTTTTTCTGAAACGTTCTTATGAGCCTTTTGTTTTGTTCTCGTTAAATGCACTCGACCCAAAATTGGTTTGGCATATCGAAAAGGAGACCAAGGAAAGGGGCTAGGGTGTGGGGTCAGGGAGGAGGCCCAGATGGACAGAGAAATCGAGAATGAGGAGGAGAGGAGACACGGAGACAGCAAAGGAAGAAGTTGAATAGTTAGGAAAACCCAAAAGAAAAAAAAAAATGCAGAGATAAAGAATGAGCAAGATTTAGGAGCAAATGAATTCAGGAGCCCAAGGAAGGGAGTAGGAGGAGACCAAGACCCTTCTCTGTACCGTCCCCGTTGGGGTGGGGGCGTCAAGGCACCAGGTCTGGTTAGGGTAGGGGACACCTGGGCTCTCTGGGTGGCTTTGCGCTGGATTGTAGTGGATCCAGCCCCACTTGGGGACCTGCCATGTAGCTCTTGAGGCTTGGGAGTTACTCTGTACTAGATTCCAGCTAGAGCAGGGCCCCGCTACACTCCATCCTCCACATCTGGAGAAGGGCTGTGCAGGGAAAGAGAAAGCAGGACTTCTGTGCCTGTCAATCCCAGAGAAGCTCTTCACCCCATTCCTTCTCCCAGCTTTATTGATGTTTTATGGGCCTCAGGCCTGGGCTGAGTCAAGTCCTCTGGCCCCTGGGCCAGCCACTCCTCGCTCCAGGTCCAGTGGAAGTTAGGCAAGGGCCACAAGCCACTCCCTACTCTTCATGCCTGCCTAGCAAGACTGTCCCTATCCGCTCTCCTCTTCCCTATAGACTTCACCCTTGGTCTTCTGGCAAGTTAGGCTAAAACACACTACCAGAAAAAACCAGAGATGGAATAAACCCTGCCTTTTCACATCTGTTCCCTGTCATGGGCAAACCATTGTCTTTGGTCTGGCCCCTTTCCCCCTCATTGATGGGGACAAGCCAGTCCCAGCTCCTCAGAAGGGAGAGGGCTTTCTAGCAGCAAAAAGGGTCCTCCCTAGCCACCCATCCACCTCCTCAGCGCCTTCCTACAGTCCCTTCCTCATAACCCAAAGAGGTTCACGGCAGCAGTAAGCTGAGACCCGAGGATGCTTGAAAACTCATGGCACTTGTGAGGAAGGAAGCAGGGGAAAGACAGGGTGAAGTCAGCGGAGGTGTGATGCCACCTCCGGAAGATGGCAGCAGGATATGCTACCCCCAAAAAACTGGGGGAGGGCAGGCCAGGCTGAAGGGCTAGAGGTGCTTGGTAAACACCTTAAGCCTGGCAAGAGGGCTTGGGGTGGGGGTTAAGGGAAAGTGACCTCTCGCCTGTGCCCCCAATGAGCTCACCACTGCCATCCTGCCCTCAGCCACAGGAACCACTTTCTGCCCTTCCCAGGATGGGATGCCAGCCTCCTCCTGCCTGCCATGAGTTCTGAAGTGATATACGAGAAGCAGGAACTCAAAGGGTAGTGCAGCCATCTTGGCAAAAGTATCTTTGGGTGTGAGGGTGTCTCCTGGCCTGTGGGGCAGGCAGTGAGGTACACGGCCCGGGGGGGCTGACTGATGCAGGGCAGACAGCGCGGAGGTGACGGGACCGGTGTTGGGAAGGACAGGTTCTTTGTTTCGCTGTTGCTTCTAGATTTGTTTTGTCTCTGGTGTAAAAAGCTGCTCTGGCGGCTGCCCACCCTGGCTGATGTACACATACAGGAAGTCCTGGTTGCTAGGGCTGGCCGCTGCTTTGTTCCGGAGAAAGTCCGGGCTGGCCTGGGCTGCAGGTGCCCGGTGGCTTCAAGTGATGAGATTTTCTTTTCTTACTTTTTTTTTGTCTTTTTTTTTTTTGTCTTTTCCATTTTGTTGAAATATTTACAGCAATAGGGGAGGAAGAAAAAGGGTAAGAGGACCCCCCTAGGGAAAGATCCAAACCCAGGACCCACTCCTCAGGGAGCCCCAGACCCCAAATCTGCTCCCCAGATAGCCCAGCCCACAGGACCGGGAACTGCCCAAATATGGCCACCCCAGTAGGTTAGGAGGCCCTGCGGGGAGTTGTGCTTCATCAGGAGTCACCCCAAGGGAGGGGGTCATTGGGTGCACTCTGGGGGTTGAGGGGCAGACTTGCTTGGGAGACAGGGACCAATAGCAAGGGAGAAAGGAGCTTTAGAGAAAGTTCCGCGTTAATCATCAGCCCCCACTGCCAATCCCTTGGGCCTGGGCCTTCCTGTGGTGCAAGGCCCAGTCTCCAGGGCACAGGGAACTGTAGCATGGCAGGATCCTGTCCATCTGTCTTGCTGCCCCACTGCTCCCTTCCGGTGGATGGACAGGAGCAGCTGATAGATTGGATCCTGCAAGGCTCTGGCTACCTCAAAAGTGGCAGCCCCCTACAGACCTAGGGAAGCCTCGCTCCTCCTCCACAGGCAGGGAGTGTCAGAAATTGGTCTCGCCTGCCAGCCTCTCCCTCACTCCTAGGGCCCCTGGGACTTTTCCTCATTGCACTCCCCTAGAGAGGCTGGGGTGTGTGGCTGGTGGAAACCCTGTCTACTAACCCTGGCACCTGGGGCCCAGGTCAGAGCCCCTGAGGGGACTCTGGGGCCCACGGGCTGAGGGGCACCTGGAGAGAGTGGCCCACCAGCCACTACCTCATCAGTCTCTGCTCCCACCAGAGCCCCTCCTGGTTCCCTCCCTGGCTAGGCCCCCGGCCTCTGGTCCATGAGGCCCCTCAGAGACTGGTGACCAACTGCATCTGCCCGTCCCCATCGGGCCCTGGCCCCTCGAGACTGGGGGCTGCCAGGTAGCCTTCATGGCTGGGCCGCCGCACCTGGTAGTAGCCCTGTAGGGGATTCCGAGCCACCAGGGCCGGCGGGCGGGAGGTGTAGTAGATTTCTGGGGGCCCAGGGGGGGCAGGTGGGGGTGGGGGCAGGGCCTCATTAGGCCCTTCGGGGCTGCTGTCCGGGTAGGAGGGCGAGTCCCGCAGGTTAGCCCCGCTGGCATAGAGGGAGTCCCGGCCGGGAGGTGAGGAGAGGGGCCGACTGGTGGCCCCATCCTCTGCCGTGCAGCTCTCTGACTCGTCCAGATCGCTCTGGTACAGCACCGACTGGGCCCGGGGCAGCAACAGTGGCTCCTCTAGGGCCTTGTAGAGAAGTTCAATCTCTGCCCGGTCAGCACCCCCAGGCCCGCCGGTCTCGTCCTCACTGACCCCTGGCACGGGTGGCACAGGAGGCTCCGGTGGAGGCCCTTTGGCGCCCCCACTGGCCCCCCGCAGGTTGTTGTGCACCAGCTCTGAGATGATCATCTTCTCAAAGGCGGCAGCATCGGCCAGGTTCCGGCCTCTGGGTGGCTCAGGTCCCCCATCCCCTGGAGGGAAATCCCCACTTCGCAAGGAGTAGCTGTTGTTGAAGTTGCCGTTAAGGGGCAGGGTATCCATGCCACAGGCTTCCCGGCCTCCCAAGGGGTGCTCTGCAGGGCAGAGGGGGCAGTAAGGATGGGCCTGGTCATGTGGGTAGACAAAGGGCGCTGAGAGGTCTGTCCCAGAGCTCTGGTGTCACTTTCCTCCATCTCACCTGCTGTGGGGTCTGCCGACTAGCAATAGGCTCATGAGGGTGTGTGTACGGGCCAGTTCACCCAGGGTCCCCTCTTAAGTTTCAGAACTCAGCAAGTGGAGACCCGTGTAGCCAGGTACAGCCCCTAGGCTTGGGCCAACCCCTCACTTTCATTCCCTACCTGAAGGTCCCCACCTGGCTGCTGTGCCAGAGCCTGTAGGTAGGGACACCCCAAATTTCTGGTCCCTATGAGATGCTTACAGAAGGGTCTGCTTTTGTTCCCCTCCCCCTTTGGAAATGCTTACAAGAGACAATGGTACTTACTGGGTTCCCTGTAGCTTCCTGTAGATGCCAGCCCGCAAGAGAAGACAAACAAGAGTGAGCTAAGCAGAGGCCCTCAGAACCTGCTCTCCGAGCCTCCCAACCTGGGGCTCTGCTCTTCCCTGGTATCCAGTCAGCCCAAGTGTGCTCACCTGGGGAGTTGAAGACTGGGGGCGAGGAAGGGTTGAAGCCAACAGACTCTGCGATGAGTGTATTGTACGGGCTAGTGCCCCCACGGGGCTGCAGCACAGGGTTAGCCAGTAGATGATTTCCCATGGTACCTGCCCAAAGGAAGGGTCAAAGGTTACAAGGCAAGCCACAGACTTGGGCCAAGGAGGTTCTGAGAGAGGCACCAGGGCCAGGGGACACCTCACCTCGGTTCAGGGTAGGGGTGCTGTTTATGTCACCCGCCATAAAGGAGGACTCTGTCTGTTTCCTCACGGTGTCATTCCACATCCTCCGGATTCGGCTCTGGGGACACAGCCCAAACATGAGGGGATCTCTAGTGTCACCCCACCCTCCAGGATCTTTCTGAGGCTCTGGCAGAGCACTCCTGACTCTTGGCCCCTGCTGGATAGGCCTTCCCTGCCCAGGTACCTGGGTCCCTGTGTAGTATCGGGTGTTACTTCGCATGGCTGAGGTCTTCAGGGAACCGTGAGTACCCCCAGGGGGGGAGCGGATGCAGCAGTAGGAGTGACGCAGGCACTTGCTGTACTCCTTGTGCACCTGTGACAGGGGGCGGTCAGCTGGTGGTGGGTACCTACGTCTTTCTGATCAGTCATCTCAGAGCGGGCAAGCCATAGAAACTGCACTGTCATCTATGTCCCTGATAGCCAACCATTCAGGCTATTATTTTGGCTCATTCTCTTTTCCTCACCACCACCAACTTCCTTATTCATTCCTTCATTCTCCAACTCAACACATCTTTAAGGAACATGTACCATATGCTAGGCACAGGGAACATTATGACTTTGAACTCCTGACCCTCCTGTCCCCCCCCCCCCCCCCCGCCACCTCCCCAGTGCTAGAATCGTAGGCATGCACCACTGTGGCCAATTCATGACACTGGGGATGGAACCCAGACTTTATGTACGCTAGGCAAGCGTTTTACCAATTCAGCCCTCGTGTTGTTTTTAAGATGTTTTGCTTGCATATACATGTGTGTGCCATGTGTGTGTGTAGTGCCCTCAAAGCCAGGCAAGGGTTCTCCTGGAACCATTCCTTGGATCATTACAAAATTCAGTTCTTTCTAGAAAGGTTAAGGTAGGAATCTTAATACTATGACTCCCAGATGTTTGTCACCCATGGCTGGGTTTCACGTCCAACAGGACCACAAGAGCACCCATAGTCCTATCAGCTCTGTGCTGCCACTCCCTTATAACCTGTTTTATTTCTAGAATCTTTTTTTTTTTTTTTTTTTTTTTTTTTGAGACAGGGTTTCTCTGTGTAGCTTTGGAGCCTATCCTGGCACTCTCTCTGTAGACCAGGCTGATCTCGAACTCACAGAGATCTGCCTGCCTCCACCTCCCGAGTGCTGGGATTAAAAGTGTGCGCCACCAACACCTGGCTTCTAGAATCTTTTTTACCTCTGGCTGAATCCTCCTAGCTCCCATCAGACTCAGATGATCCCACAGAAGGCAGGTGACCAGGGGACACACTGAGGTTCCCAGGGGGCACCTGAGTCCCTTCACCCTGGCCTCCCTCCCCTGATAGATCCAGAATGTCCCCAAGGTGAGCTCTGCGACCCTCACCTTTTTCTGTAAGGCGCAGTGAAAGACAAAGATGAAGACCCCCTGGAAGGCGTTGAAGGTGGTGAAGAGATAGGCCATGACTACCGACTCCTTATTGATGAAGAGGAGGCCAAAAGCCCAGGTGAGGCCCAGCAGGAAGAGCAGCGCAATGGCGCCCAGCGCCCAGGACCTGGTGGCCAGGGGGACAGGCAGTCATGGTGCTCACCAGGGAAGATAGCCCAGCCCCAAGGCCTCCGGTGCCACCTAAAAGACCTAGCCTAAGGTTGAGGTGGCCTTGGGAAGGCCTGTTATTTGACACTGAGGGTTGGCTCCAGGTGACAGGTCGTTCCCTGCCCACTTCATCATTCTGATCAGATTCCCAGTCCACTCAAACTCCCTTTGTGGCCCATTTTTCAAGGTGCCCTCAAACAGACTCGCACGGAATCTGCAGTGACAGGCCTGAAAGCACAGGTTGGAGGGACGGCTGCACTTTCTGACCTTGTTAAGTAGGGCCCATACTATGCATAAATACCCTAGAACTGAAAACCCCAATGCATGGTACCAGTGGTGGATAAAGTGTTCCAGAAACCCGGAGCGCCCCAGGGTGAGGGTCTCACTTGATGTTGTCAAGGCGGCTGGAGTCAGGCTTGAGCACTGATGAGCTTCGGATCATCTTGTGCAGGGTCACCATGAGGAACACCAGGTTCACCTGGGTAGCAGTGCAGGAAGGGGCTCAGTCTCTGCTCCAACACCTTCTTTAGGGCCTTCTCTGCCTACAGGGGCCCAAAGTGCCCACTACCTCCATCCATTATTTGCTACCACTGCTGTGAGGTCAAGGGTCATGGCTTAGCCCAAAACAGCCTTGGATCACAGCTGCTGGTGCACTGGCTTCATGCTGGGGACTATGGACTTAAGTCACTCTGGTCTTTTTTAGTTACTGTTCAGGTGCGTGTGTGTGGATTTAGGGATAGAACCCAGGGCCTTTTGCATAGTGGGCAAGTGTTCACCACTGAGCTGTGCCCTGGTCCCTCTGCTTGGTGCTGACAGTTTTTACATTAGTGTCTTGAGAAACTGGCAAGGGGCCCAGGGTTAGGCTCAAGACCAACCTGAACAAAAGGAACCCACATACTTGGAGTGCCACTTACCACAATAACGAAGGAGACGGGTCCGATGAAGCTCCAGATGAAGTAGTTATCCACCCTCAGCCAGCAGCTAAAACGAAACATAGCAGAGTGGAGAGACGCCTGAAAGGCCAGCCACCCCAGCCCTGGCCCAAGGAAAGCCAGCCACTCAAGAGCCAACCAGATGAAGCCCACGGAGACAACAGAGACACTCACGCCTTCTCGGTGCCGTAGCTTCGGTAGTCAACGGCGGCTGCGATGCCTACCACCAGGGCTGGGAAGCAGTAGCCGCCCAGGTAATAGTACTTGGTGCGTGAGTACTCGCTCTCAAACACCTCCACCAGCAGCAGGTAGAGGTGCACACCTTCTAGGCACAGCCAGGAGAAGGCGGCCAGGAAAAAGTAGTGCAGCAGGCCCGCAAAGATGGGGCAGGCGACCTGGGAGGGCAGATCAGTAAGAGGCTATTCCACCAGCTACGGCCCTTCCCACTGCCCAGCCTTGGCCCTAAGAGTGGTTTACCTCATACTGAGTCTTGTCTATCCCAACCAGGAAGAGTAGCTCCGCGAGGAAGAGGTTGATGCACAGGTTCTTGTGGATGGTGTTACGGTCGGTCTGCAGGCCACGCAGGAAGCAGAAGGTGGAGATACAGATGGCCAGACAGACCAGGGAGATGACAATGCCAACCCAGGTGATGACCGACAGCAGCAGCTCATTGATACGGCCCTGGTACTAGGGGACAGGAGTAGGGGGGCACTCAGGGCTTGGCCAGGTGACAGCTGCAGGTAAGGACCCAGGCAAGGCTGTAGGCCACAACTACCCAGTGCTACCCACCCAGCCACCAAGCTGGCCACCACCCCTGTGCAGGCAGTGCAGGCTCACTTCCTCATGCTCTGGGAGGCTTGTGGAGAGATGACAAACGTGACACAAACTTGCTTCTCCAGAGTAACTCAGGGCCAGAGAGGGCCAGATGTAAGGCCTCATGCCCCAGGCAAGACTGATGCCCCCCCAAGCCCATGAGCTGGTCTTGTAAGCATCGTCCATGCTGTGTACTCTCTAGGATGCCATGCAAAGCCAGGACAGCAGCAAGCAGGCCTGCCCAGGACAGCAGAGCGCTGGCCAGCTTACGATCTCTCGGTGAGCCATGAGCACTGCGAAGTTGGTGAGGTGGCTGCAGGCACATGTGGTATGGGTCTTATTGGACTCCACCAGGCGGCAGCCCTGGGTTGACCAGTAGCCCAGCATGGAGCGCTCTGAGTAGTTCCAGAAGGAGCAGTTTGCATTGAAGTGGTTCTTGGCCTGTTACATGGTGGTGGACAGGGTGTCAAGACTGCAAGTCCCATTCCTGCCCTCAATCCAGCTACAGGGACAGTAACAAGAGTGAAGAAGTGCCTGGGGCCCAAGATGACCACCAGCTCCATGGGACATATGGTCCATGGTGAAGCAGAGGAGCTGAAATTTCCCCCTGACTACATGGTAGGGGACATGTAACATGCAGTCCAGGAACAAAGGATGCTGGGACCTCCAGGGAGGGAGAGGTACACTTGAACTCACCTCCAAGTGGGCCACAGTAAAGATGACAGGGTCCATGAGGAAGACACGGCTTGATTCCTTATTGATGGATGCTGCAATGACCTGTGAGTTCACCACCAGCGAGGCACCTCCGGAGCCGCTGGTTCCCGATTCACCGGCCAGCTTCACTGTAGCATTCTCCGTGGACAAGAATAGGCCCAAGTTGTTATACAGGATGAAGACGACCTTGACCACACCTGAGAAAGATAGGCACAGGGAGATACAGTGGCCATCCTTGGCTACACTCTTCTGTCTGGGCTCCATGGCTCTCAGATACACTGGAACTGTGCTGTGGCCCAGGTGAAAACAGCAGCCCAGAAACCAGCTTCACAGGTCCACTGGTCAGCAGTGGTGATGTCAAATAACAGCTCGGTGGCCAGGACACACAGGCTGGCTCTCTGACCCACTTCCTCAGCCTCAAAGAGCACAATGCCTTCTGGAACTAGGACTCAGCTCTGTAAACCCAGGCCTTTGCAGGGCTCTGGGATGTCCATACTAGCAGCAGATAAAACATGATTAAAACACGACTGTTGGGTTCTATAAGTCAAGATCAAGGTGCCAGGTGGGCAGTGTGCACATGCTTTCAGACAAACTGCACGGGACACTGACCGTTGCGGCTGTTCTGCTTGATGGTGTTGGCAGACAGCTGGATGGAATTCTCGCTGGGATATTCCTGGGGGAATACCAACTCCTGCACTTGACCCTCCGTGTTCAGGACAGTCACCTCCAGGACTGTAAGGGCAGGGGCAGAAAGGACATGTCATCAGTGTCTGTGCCCAGATAAGTTTCACGATATACCATGAGACCTGCAGTGAAACCACAGGAGTTGGGGATTGGCCCTGGGGTGGTTGCAGTACTCACCCACATTCTGCTTGGCAGCCAAGAAGCGAGCGGGTTCCCTGACATTGTCAGCCAGCAGGAAGGCCCCCTCTTCCAGGACATCTAAGAGCATGGTGGCTGTGTGCACCTGTTCTGTGGCATTCATGTCTTTCCAGGACTCAAGTGCCTCTGGCCGGAGCAGGTTGTCCACTGTCTCCACCACAGCCTGTGTGTAGCAGGGACAATACCATGAGTCTCCCACATTCTTTAGTTTCTTGAGACAGTTTTAATGTCCTCTCTTCTCCCTTCCAGTCCCAAAGCCCCTCATTCCCACAAACTGTCCTCCACTGGGCTCACCTTGATATAATCCTTGCAGGTTCTCTCTCGCTTATGCATCTAGAGAAGGAGATAGAGGTAGCGACAGGTGGACCCCAGGCACTGCTTTCCCAGTCACAGCACTCAGACTCTGGGGCTCTGACAGATCACTCTTCCAGAGACCTCCTTCAGGAACCCCACCTCTGAGGACTACTCAAGGCAGTGCAGCAGTGAAGCCCAGCAGCCCCCGGGGTACTGCATCCCTTACTGTTCAATGTGGGGTGGCAGCAGGTAGGTGCCTACCTTATTGTAGTTCTTGCCAGCTGACTCGCGCTCAATGGGCCGGAGGGCCTGGAGCTGGGCATCCAGGATGTCTAACAGTTGCTCCATCAGCTTTACTGAGGAGGACACGTCCCCAGCATAGATGGAGCCCCGTGTGTGGCGGGCCAGCTCACTAGCAATGTTGGCTGCATTCTCTCCACTCTTAATCTGCATGAGGCGGGGAGGAGAGACCTCAGGTCTGTTGGGCACTGGCCTGCCCTGCCTGCATAGGCCCTCTTCTTCCTGTTGGTCTTTCCCACACAAGGGTTAGGTAAAAGGAGACCCCTTGGCCCTGGTTATAGCCCTCTATGTCCCCAAGCTATTTTCACTCCTGCTGACCCTGGGCACTGGCTAGCCTGCCTGCAAGGGGCAGCTGTTACTGGTACCTTCTGGGCTACTTGGTTGACCCAGGGGGAGGTGCAGTTGCTGAGGTCAGGGCCCCGAGGGTTCCAGAGACCCAGAGCTGGGAGGCACTGGAATGAGGCAATTCCTGTAGATAGACAAGAAAGCCAAAGAGAAGATGACAAGGGGCCAAGGAAGGAGAAAGGAGACAGCAGAGGACAAGGAGGAGACAGACACTTGGGAAAAGGCACCAAGCAGGCAGCCCACCCTTGCCTCCCAGAGTCAGAACCCCCTAGGTAAGATTCACTATGCAATGTTTTCTCCACTAAGCCAACCTTCCCTGGAACACCCAGAGCACCTGGGCTGCCTATCTGTCCCACATCTGTCCTGAAACTGGCTCTGCTACTTTAGTCTGAGACAGGTAGCCAGACCACCTGCAGCTCCTCAGGTGCTAGGCTGCAGATGGTGCCTATATAGCTAAGCTGTGTCTCCCAGCCCTTCCTGGTCACCTGTGGCCCCGGCACTCACCTCGAGTTCCCTTAGGGCAAGGCCTCTCCACCAGCATACCCTGTTGTGTGGCTGGCCACTGGACCCGCCTGACCTCTCGGGGTTCACAGAAGAGCTCAGGGGACACATGCAGATTGGGGGCTGGAGGCCGCCGGGTGCTGGGTGCTGGCGCTGTGGCTGGAGGCAGGTCAGGTCCCAGTTGGTTAATGGCACCCACTGGATGTGTGGTGAGAGGTGCCCGACGGAGTGGAGTGGTGGCTGCAGGCGAGGCTGTGCTGGTGAGGGGTGTGGGCCGAGCTGTGGTGGTGGTGCTGAGAGGTGGGGAAGTGGCTGGGCCTGGAAGGTAGAGGGTTAGGACAGGGTTACACTCATGCCTAAGGCCCACCAATGTGCCCAAGCACAGGTTTCCCTTGGCACTCTGACATCTTCTTTACCCATTGAGGTGGAAAGGTGTCCTGGGTCCCCTGGCCTTTCTGTGTTCAGAGGTACCCTACATTCATGAGACCACATACTCAGAAGAGGTTAAAAATACACTACTATGCACAATGTGGTGTCTCTCCCAGAGCTGGGACTGGAGATGTGTGTCAAAGCTGCTGGATGTAATCACCTCTCATCTGTGACACAGCCAACTGGGGTCTGGAACCTGGTTACAGCTTCCCTCGGTGGGGACCCAACTCCCCTTCTACAAAGGTTGCCTAAGGCTCTTTAGAGCTCTGGGGCTGCTCTGGGTTAATGATGGAAACACCAGCTGGAGACAAAAATGAGAATACAGTGAGCATGTGGTTCTGCAATCCCTAATCAACCCCACACTACTGTGCCCAGGCAGCACAGACCACTGGGTAGAGCCCAGAGTCCTGGGGTTCAATCCTCCAGAAAGATAATCCCTAGGTCACGCAGTGCATGGATTTCATCTGTAAAACAGTGCACTGAACCCCATGCCTCGAAGATAGTAGATAATTTGAAGTAGCAACTGTGGTAAGTGTGGACAGCGTTTGCCACAAGCTGTGATTTTCTTTACCTCCTAATCCTCAAGAGCTTACAATGAGCCCTACATTCTGGTACCAGGGAGTGAAGGATGCAAAGAACCCTACATCCCTCAAAACCCATCCTCACCAGCACTGGGATCTGGGGGTCCAAACTCCAGGCTGTAGCGCACCACAAAATAGTTGTTCCACACGTACAGCTGGTTGTCCCTGGGATTGTAGTCAACAGAGGATACAAACTGGTAGGGGTTGGGGAAAGCGAGGCTGACTGGCTCCTCTCGGTTTGCATTGGTGTTGAAGGCGTAGTCCACGCGGTTGCCGGCTGCCTCGCTGTCGTCATCCACGTATACAGAGCGCAGCACGTAAAGCACACCACACACCATGAAGGCGTTGGAGGCCGAGCGCTTGTCATAGCCGGTTTCCCACGTGCCCTCGAAGCGCAGTGTGTAGGGGTTGAGCTGGCTCACCACCAGGCGCCCATTGTTACCCTCGGTGGCATAGATGACCCACAGCCCATTCTCATCCACCGCCAGGTCAATGTCGGTCTTGCCTCCCCAGCGGTAGGGCGAGGTGTCGTGGTAGTTGGCTGTGTTGATGACTGTTTCGCCGCTCTTGATGCGGGTCCGAAGGTCGTACTTGACGATGTTGCGCGTGCGCTCCTTGTTGTAAAAGACCGCGCCGTCGTAGACTACAAAG
Organism: Cricetulus griseus; assembly: GCF_003668045.3. Classification (NCBI taxonomy): domain Eukaryota; kingdom Metazoa; phylum Chordata; class Mammalia; order Rodentia; family Cricetidae; genus Cricetulus; species Cricetulus griseus. The sequence goes on from NC_048596.1 coordinate 160,492,344, forward strand.
CCGGTGCCATCTACACGGTTGGGCAGTCGGTATGTGGTGGTGTGGCGTGCGGCCACATAGTCCTCCCATGAGGCATATTCAGTCAGTGTGTCTGTGCGGTAGGGGATCCAGGGCATGACGTAGATTCGGTCACCTGCCTGCAGCGGGTCCTTGCACCATGCACCAGACTGGTGCTCTGACTCGTGTGTGGAGGTGGGCTCCAGCACCTTCTGCAGGGTCCCTGGGCACACGAAGACTGGACCGGGTGGGTGGGTAGGCAGGGAGGAGGTGGGGAGGAGCAGAGGCAAGGAGAGAGGGGAGAGAGAGGCAAGTTGGTCACACGGTGGGGGGGAGGAAACCATGCTGTCCCCTCCTGCTGCTGCAGTCATGGTTGCTTGGTCGGGCTGGTGATGGGAAGGGGGTTTGTGGGCGGGGAATCCCGCCCTGCCCATCGGCCCCTCTCCCTGGAGCTGCGAACCCTGGAGACCATCAAGAGCAGGGTTAGTGTGGGGAGGTGGTGCCCTCTTCCCTTCCTCAGCTGCTAGAGACCCCACAGGCTGGGGACAAAGGATTTGGCCAGAGCTCTCCCAGAGTGGGCATGAGGGGCTGGGAGGTGGGGACCTCTGCTGCAGTGGCACCTAGCCTCAAGGTTCAGGCATCAACACCCTGGCCTCTCTTCTCTGTCTCTGGGAAGAACTAGGGGCTGGGATCCCATCCTTCACCAACCATGCAGGGATGGACTTTAAAAAACAAAACAAAACAAAACAAAACAAAAAACACTTCACTTTCTTCCTCCAAAAGCTGCAAGGTAGAGTGATGTTTCCACACCTACTCTGGCAGGGAGGCTTAGGGCTGTCTATTCTCTCCTCAGGTCCCTGCTGCTGTCTGAGGAAAGGATGGAGGAAGCAGCTCCCAGGTTAGGCTAGGGAGAAGTCCAGTCCTGCCCCAGCCGGCAGGGTCTCTGGTGGGGTCAGGCTCAGAAGCACACTGACACTGGTGCACAAGGGTGGAGTGGGGACATGGAGAACGACAGGACTCCCGGGACATTTGGGGAGAGGGAGCTGCGCAGAGGGAAGAGAGACAAGGAGGGGTATGTGTGTGTCCACAAGTTCTGGCTCCAAGGGAGGCGCTCTGGAGACCACCTGGGAAGAGAAGGTTAGTGCTGGCGAGGAGAGAGGGGGGTGAGCAGAGAATTCACTCCAAGGCCCAGGCCCGACTGAGAGTCCCTTCCAGGGGGCAGTCCCAGGTCCAGCTCGGAGGGGGCAAGGGAGGGGACCAGGTGCTAGGATAAAGCCCCAGCCCACCCCAGCCGGCCCCCCACCTCCCCTGCCCCGGACCCCGATTTACCTGTGGCCATCCCGGGCTCGGGAGGAGGGACCAAGGCAGCGCTGATGTCAGAAAGGTGGGGGGCCCCGCCCCACCCCCCCATTCCCTGAAAAGAGGAAAACCTCGACTGCATCTCGTTGGCACCACTGGCCTGCCCACCCTTGCCCCTCACAGCCCAGCACCACCTGTTCCTAGCCTACCCTAGTGATTCAGCAGGTCAGTGAGTGCCCCCCCTCCCTTTTCCCAAGTGCTATGGGACAGAGGCCCTTCCCTCAGGAGGGCTGGCACCTCCCTCTCCTTTCTCCATGACAGAATCCACAGGCAGGCCAGGGCTGCAGGGTGGGTGTTTGTGGACCTACAGTGAATTCTCTGCTCCTGCTTGGTCCATCACCAAAGCAGCTAGCCCCAGGGACACAGGGAGGGCTGGACAGCTTGCCCACCATGGTGGGCAGCTTCAGTAGTGAGGGATCCTTGGGTAGGAGCCAGGCCCAGGGCCTATTTTCAGCCTGGCTCATCAGCAGGCTAATTTGGTTGGAAGAGGGGAGCAATCTGTAGCCCCACCCCCACCCCATTATAGTGCTAAGGGCAGCTTGGTTCTAGGTCCCTAGGCCCAAGGCAGCCGGTAGCACAGCCCCTGGAGCAGGAGTTAACCCTGGGCTCTAAGCCCTGGTATCCCCATCATCAGTTATGTCTGTACCCTCTGACCAGACAATCTGGCCCCTGCCTTTTTTTTCTGTTCCCCAGGTTCCCCCTCTAGCCCATAAAAACCCCTGCCAGGGGTGTGTGTTCATGACAGAGGCCTGAGCTGGTCAGAGGGTACCAGGGGAGGAAAAACACAGTTAGAGGTCATCCCAAGGAAGGGGAAGAGATGAGGAAGGGCCTGCCGGGGGCCTTGGGCAGCAAGGACCCCAACTCAGCACCCAGCTCCCAATACCTCTTCCCTTCCCCAGCCCGACCCAGAGAGGAGATCCAGTGCTGTAGTTCCAAGCCTGCAAGAAGAGTGGCTAGTGCAGGGCTGACTCAGGAGAGCAAGGGAGGGATGGTGCCCAGGCCTCTGAGATGGGCAAGGCGGGAAGGAAAGGGGAGGGAGCAGCTCAGAGGGACCCCACCCACCTCCCTGGCAGGGGATCCTCCACAGACCACCTTAATTTCAAGGCAGAAGGGACCCTGGGGGTCTCATTGTCTTTCCATTGCCTCCTGCCCTATTACTAGCAGGTCACCCTCAACTCCCTATCCCATAATAGAGAGACACACCTACTACTGTGGGACTCCCTGCAAGAAATTATGGTGCCTGTGGAAGTCCCCAGAGCAAATCTGTGACCCCACCATCCCTCCCTCGTCCTCTCCCACATCAGCCCGGAAGAAACCCTGACTGCAGCTTTGCAAGTGTGATGAGACAGAACCCACTCCGCCCTCTCCAGGAGCCCCACCCCCACCCTGGCCCAGGGTCCCAGGGGCTTGGGATTGCTGACAACCCTCCCCAGTACTGGACCCGGCTGGTCAGAAGGGGTGGTGGGTGAGGAAACTTGTTCTCTGTGCTCCAAAACAGCTCTGGGCCTTGAAACGCCAAACCAGAAGAACTTAAGCCACCAGGAGCCAGAGAGAGATGAGAAATCTGGTCCCCCAAAGGAAAAAGTGTCCCCTCCATCCCACCACCCTTTACCAGAAACACTTTGCAAAAGGTACAGGGGGACAGGAGAGGAGAGAGAGAGGAGGAGAGAGAAAGTAAGAGGGAGGGAGAGAAGGAGAGACAGAGAGAGACCGAGGAAGAGAGACCTCTACCGGTGCCTGTGGAGGCTGGGGAGCCCCTCCCTCCCCACCCGCCTGGATGCTTACACATTTCTCCTAAGGGAGGCAAAAGAAATGAGAGATGAGGTCAGGTACCCTGCAGGGACCAGGGACCAGAAGAGGTGCAGAGAGAGGAGAGAGAGAGAGAGAGAGAGAGAGAGAGAGAGAGAGAGAGAGAGAGAGAGGGGTGTAGGAGTGGGGTGAGTATCTTGCCCAGGCTCAGAGAGGAGCTCCGGTGAATATCTGGAGGGTGGAGAAGCCCGTGGCCGTGACCGTGGCCTTGGTGGTGCTGCAGCACCAGGGCCAGCCCAGCTGTGCTGGGAGGACACCCGGGGCAGGGAAATCACTGGACCAAGTGGGGGTGGGGGAGAAGAAGGGGTGGGAGGAGGGGCGGGCCACATGAGTATGGTACAAGGTGGAACAAAGTGTGAGTTAGGGGTTAGCATTGGTAACAGTGCGTTTACCTTTCTGCTCCACTTCTACTTTAAGCATCGGAAGAGAGAGAGAAAACAAATTGAAAAAAAATGTGCAAGAAAAAAAAAGAGAAAAAAAGATTAAATTGCTTTCGTTTCTTTTCTGGCCACACGCCCCCTCTTCCTGTCTTTCCTCCTGTTTTCCCAACCCCTTCCGTAGCATCATTTCAGCCCCCACCCCCAAGTTCCTTTTTCTGGGGTAGGATGGGGTGAGAGGGTGCTGAGGAGACAGTGAGAAGGGACAAGGGAGACACACAGGAGGGAAGAGACGAAAAGACTGGGTATGGTACGGACAGGCAGGGGTCAGAGCCCTCAGGTAGGAGGGCCCCGGGGGTAGAGAGGAGCCCCAGCTAGGAGCTGAACTCTGGCTAGAGGGACACCAGGCAGTGGGGAATATAGGAACCACAGGGCTCCTCTCCACCCTGTGTGCTAATGTCCTGTTAGAACCAGGGGCCAAGAGGGGTTTAGTGTCTCTGGGGTCTGGGTACCCTTCCCAGCTGAGAGCACAGGCTGAGCCCCTTCCCCTTTGAGTAGCCCCACCTGACTCCAGTTGTGTTCCTCTAAGCCCTCCAGACCCCCAAAACGCACAGAGAGGGCAGCAGAGCCAGACACAGAACAACAGAGGCAGGCAGGCAGGTAGGTGCCCCTGGCCTCGGACAGAGCCAGGGTAGGGGAGACAAGAGGCATAGAGTTGGAGGGAACACAGACTGGGCTGGACAGCATGTGGCAGACAGGCTCCTATACTCTGGGGGGGGGTGCTCAAGGTTCAGCTGCTCTGCCCAGTTCACCAAGGGCCCAGGAGCCCTAGCTGCACCCTGCCCTGCCCACCGCCCTTGATGACGCACAGGTGGCACCTGGGGAGGAAGGGAGAGTTAGGCTGTGCTCAGCTGCAAAGCAAATCCAGTGTTAGTCCGAAGTCTGGGGTTCCCACACTCCAGTGATCCCCCATCTGTGGGATCCCTGCCCCCCACCCCTGCCCCCCCTTCACCAGCACTGGGGTCACCTCAGCCTCTGAAGCCCAGGGCCCTGTGGCTGACCAGACTGATCCCCTCCAGACACCCTGCTTGAGTTCTGCAGGGACTCTGGCTCCCCAGCGCCGTGCCCAGGACCTAGCACTCAGGATATGCTCAGGGAAAGTCATGAACTGTGTGTCTGGCTTCTCTTTTTCCTAGCTTTAGTTATCCCTGAATCCCAACCCCAATTATCTAGGGGGAGGCAGGAGATAGTTTAACTGGGCATTCTAGCTCTGCCTGAACAAGAGCACCCGTGGGCAGCCCTACCCATGACAGCCACCTGTGTGCACACTGCCTTCCAAGGCTCAGGGTTGCACCTCCTCAGTCTAAAGCTGCCATCCCTGCCCTGCGCCACCTTCAACCCCACAACCCATCTTCCTGGGTTGTGCTCCTAGGCTACAAGGGGGCTTTTCAGGTCCTCTAAGTTACATCCCAGGACCTGTGGCCTCTTCTTTTTTTCTTGTATCTTGGTTTGATCTTTGGACCTGGACCAGGGACATTTTCCAGTCCTGTGTCCTGTCTGCTCTGGAGTTAGGTTTGTTATATGTTGCTATTCTTGTTTTGATTACCAAGGCAATAATACTAACTAGTTAGAAGCGAAGTGTAGTCACAGTGACAACAACCAGTGCTCGTGAGGCCTTCCAGGACCCTGTCTACAGCTGGGGAAACTGAGGTTCAGAGACGAGAAGCCACATCGAGGAGCCCATGCAGCTGCCGTTCCCTGAGAACCTATGGCCTGGGGCACATAGTAGCTTGGGTCCCATGCTGTCTCTTTTCCTTGAAGCACTCCAGGCAGGCTTTTGACCCCCTCCCGCATCACAAAGGAGTTAAGAGGCTCAGGTGGTGGGAAAGATGTCCGTACCATCACTGAGCACATCTTGAATCAGGCTCGGGGATGGGCGCTGGGGGGTGAAGTCGCAGCCTCTGCCTTCGGGGCTTTGCTCCTGGGAGCAGACTCTGGCCGCAGGGCCGAGCGATTGTCACTCCCGATCTCCAGGACTCACGCCTCCGTCTGCAGCACCCGGAGAAATTTTAAGTCATTTGCTGCAGGTTTCAGAGCCAGACAAGTCAGGAGCCATAGTTGAACCTCACACCACCTGCCCAGCCCTCTGTCCTAGACACACGCTGCTTCCCGCCTCCCCCCTCTGCTGCCCCAGCTGCGGTGGGCAGTGTCCCCAGTGCTGTGGGGAGGCTTCGGGGAGCAGATGGGCATCCCCCTCAGGCACTGAAAGGAAAGGGCGGAGACTAAAAGAAGAAAGTTACATAGGCAGAGAGTGATCCTGCTCACCCATCATCCCGGCTTCACCTGCGAGGAGAAATCAAAGGTTGGAGGGGTGGCGGTGGGGAAAGCTGGGTGGGAGGGGAGAGGAGGCAGAGTTATGAGGGTTCCTACTCCCCTGTCCCCTCACTGGGACACCCCAATGGTCCTGCCTCCTCCCCTTTTGTCTAGAGGCCTTCCCTACCTCCAGACTGGCCATGTGAAGCCAGGTGAGAGGACGGACGGGGCAATGGGAGGGACGAGAGTGGACAGGAAGACTGGTGATGCTAGGGGTAGGCGCTGTGGATGAGCAACCCTGTCTCTATCTGCTCCCCCTCAGTCAGATGCAGGATACTCAGGCTTTTGGCTCCCCAAAATCATCTTCTTGGGGGTACTATCATTCCAACATGGCAGTACTTCCTTTGCAGACAGGAAGTTCTCAGGGTAATAGATAAACCAACTAGTAGTTAGGAACCTTGGAAGATCTTTGGCTTTCGTGATGTGGCAGGGGTAAGAGAGGATGTGTGGAAGAAAGTGAGAAAGGTCAAGTGTGTCCATGGGCAGGAGGAGAAAGGGAGGGAGGTACAGTGGTCGGAAGGCCAGAGATGCCAGCATGCTGTAGGGGTGTGGCTTGAAGGGCTTTAGCAGGTAAAGGTCATTGAGGAAGCAAGGATGGGCAGGTGACTAGAATTAGCAGGAGGGGACAATCTGTGGGAGAGCAGCCACCAAAAGTGGCAAGTGTCTGTGAAAAGAATGTGTCAAAATGGGAGCAAGCCTGCTAGCCTCTGTGCCCAGCCCCATGGATGAGTGCACACATGTGCCGGATCAAGGTGCTTTTCCCTTGCTCTGTGGGGGAAGGGCCCAAGACAGCATGAGGAACAAGATGACTCACTGTAAGGGACACAGTCGTACTGCACCTCCAGGTACTTGTAGGTTCCAGGGCAGGGGTCAGGAAAGGCGTCAGAGCCGGCCACCACCACACACTGGGTTCGGTTATTACACCTACAGAGAAAGGAAAATGGATTCAGACCCAGAAGGCTCCAGGGTCAGGAGGCAAGCATACAGCTTCAAACAGGAAGGTGTATGTGTGTGTGTGTGTGTGTGTGTGGGGGACAGGTAAGGGAGGTGGGAGTGCTGTTTTGCTTCCTGCCTGCTTTCTTTCCCACAGGCCTCTACATCTGTGAGGGAGGTTCTCCTGGTTATACTAGTACATCGTTGACATTTTTCTTTAAATTGAATTTAAAGCCCCTGTGCCATGACTAAAAGAACACGACATCAGGCGTGATGGGCACCTCTGCAGACATAGCGTCCACAGAGGACTAAATGCCTGCTGTGCCTACCTGGGCTCTTCCTGTGGACACTGCCATGCTCTGCATAGTGACTGAGATCTGTAGCAGTACAGACAGAAAGGTGCTTAGCTCTCCACCAGGGGTCCCTGACCCCAAGTCCTTGCCAGCCTCTTAGGGGTCTGGCTAGTATGGAAAAGGAGGCCTAGTTTATAACTGGAAGATGCCATCATAGGCACGTGTCTCCCGTACCGTCCCACCTGCAGGGGCATCTTCAGTTCCAGGCGCCTGCTCACCAGCCCTGCTTCTTCACACTACTTATTATTATGGCAGCATGTGCCCAGGCAAGGCGCCTGCAACGGTTCCCCTCACTGTCAGCTAGACTGGGTTTAGAACTGCCTAGGAGATTGGTTAGGTAGGCTTCTAGATATGTCTGTGAGGGTCATGCCAGAGGAGACTAACCCAGGTAAGCAGATTGGCCCCAAGTGTGAGAGCTCCAGTCCATGCCTGAGGGCCTCGACTAATGCAATGAAAATAAGGAAGGAGGAAGGCAGCAGAGTGCCCACACTTGCCTCTCTATTTCCTGGCAGCCATAGTGTGAAGAGCCCTTGCATGTGACACGCACGCACGCACGCACGCACACGGTGATGGACTGAACTGTGAAACCAAGAGCCAAAACAAGCCCTTTCCTCCCCAAGTTGTTTCCATGAGGTGTACAGTCACGATCACAGAGGAAAGAAACACAGCCAACACTGGCCCAGGTCCTTGGAGTGGGCAGGCAAGGTATGTATAAGTGGTATGTACCTTGAATCTGCCTCTAGTTATTTCTGGGACCAGGAAGTGCAGAGAAGAAAACAGCAGAAGGCTGGGAAGTGGTGGTGCACACCTTTAATCCCAGCACTCAGGAGGCAGAGGCAGGTAGATCTCTGTGAGTTCGACACTAGCCTGGTCTACAAGAGTTCCAGGACAGCCTCCAAAGCCACAGAGAAACCCTGTCTTGAAAAACAGAAAACAAACAAACAAACAAAACACCAACAAAAAAGCAAAAACTCAAAAAACAAATAAAGAACTAGGCATGGAAGGGTCTGATGTTATCTACCCACCCAAATCCTTTCTTTAAAACATAGCAGTGGCTGGGCAGTGGTGGCCCATACCTTTAAGGCAGAGGCAGATGGATCTCTGTGAGTTCGAGGCTGTCCTAGTCTACAAAGCGAGTTCCAGGACAACCAGGACTATACAGAGAAATCCTGTCTTGAAAAAACAAAAACAAAAAATCACCACCACAACAAATAAACATAGCAGTGGCCTCATACAACTTAGCAATGACCCCTACAGAATTTATAGCAAGAGTGAACACATGTCCACAACTGCATTGCCCACATCCACCAACAGGGGGAGATAACACAAAAGTCGGCCCATGGAGGAATGGCTGAACAAAATGTGGCCTGCTTGAGATGGTATCGCTGGTAAAATGTGGCCTGTCCACATTATGGAATGCTATCTAGCCAGGAAAAGGAACACGGTGCTGAGTCATATGGCAACAATGGTAAGTCTCAACAGTGATGCTGGGAAAGGCTGCACAGGGCAGGCTGGCAAACCTCTGGGCAGAGAACACAGAGCAAGGCCACAGGAGACTGTGGAGCAACTGGCCATGGGTAAGGGGCTTCCTTTTGGAGCGATGGGATGCTCTGCAACTAAGCTGAGGTGGTAATGCATAAGACGTCCCGAATCTCAGGGGTGAGTGTGGTCCAGCGGCAGAGTACTTATCTAGAATGTGCAAGGGCCCTAAGAGGCACCCCTAGCACCCTGCTTTGCATCCCAGACTCCCCTGGAGAATGAGTGTGGCATCTGTCTTTAAGGGGTGGGACTTTAAGGAGGTGGAGACACTAAGGTCCAGCGAAGGTTTGGGCCAACTATCCTGTGGTATCTGTCACAGCAGCTTAACTGTGTCTCTGAAGGACAGAGTGGGAGCATTAGGAGAGGAAACAAGGGTGAGGGCCATCAAGCCCTTCTCCACAAGGTTCCCAAGGCCTCATCTTGCTCCCTGGCCCACTCATCACACACTCGGCACCCTGTGTGGAGGTGAACAGACATGACTGTTCTAGTTGCTGGAGACTGTGGAGAGGAACCAAGGTAGGGGGTGAGGCCTAAGTGGACAAGGTGTCAGAAGAAATGGAGCGATGGGCAAGGCAGCTCCGGCCCTGTGCACCCTGAATCACCCATCTTCCCCATGTCCTATGAAGCTCTTGGTGTCTTCCCCTCCTCCTCCTCCTCTTCCTCCCATGCTACAGGCCGGGGAGTGGGCCCTGTACTCTGACCTCTCAGGCATCAAGCATTCAGTGAATGCCTGCTGTGGACCTGGCTATAGCCCTAGTGGTAAGGGACAAAGGTCTGTTGTCCCTGTAGGGCCAAATGGATTAGGGTTAAGGCGGATAGACGATAAAATACCAAACAAAGACAAAATATCTCATGGGAATGTGGGTGGAAGACAGAGCTCTAAAGGGATCAGGAGTAGGGAAGGGGCCTGCAGTTTCAGAGTATGTAAGTGTTCAGTAATTACAGGGACAACATTCTAGGCAGAAGGAAGGTAGGGATATACTCATGTTTCTAGAAGAACCCAGAGGTTGGCTTGCCACTTCCAAGCTAACAGGACTGGTCCCTGGGGCCCATAGACCCTGTGGGATATGACCAAGCAGAACAGAAGGCTGGGAGCAGGGGTGCAGATGATTTTGCAGCAATGAAGACTGAACCCAGGCAGCACTCTACAACGAGCTGACATGCATGGCTGGACGTCAGCGGTCAGGGCAAGCCACACAGCGCATGTCTAGCCTTGGCTTTAGCAGAGGAAGGTGGGAACCCAAGAATGTTCCAGCAAAGGGATAGGATCTGACTCAGGTGTCCACTGATGCCTGCCACATAGGAAGAATGGACTATAACAGACAAGAAAGAGCAGGCAGGAGGCCCTTTCCCAGGAATAGGAGCTTGTGGAGAAACTAAAGGCTCTAGAGACCCTGAGTATTCCAGTAGGTTGCACAGCTTCCTGTGTGGGCTGCCCTAGCCTGGGACACTCCTCAGTCACACAAGCATACTTTATTCACATCCACACCTGCTCAGAGACACAAACACAAGCTTCACATCCACACACTTATACTCACATGAAATCACCCTCTGCACATGCACAAGGACAATTTTGCACACAAAAGCACCCTGACACACACACACACACACACACACACACACTGAAAGCTACGAATAGCTGTCTTTCTTTGGGGAAGCACAGCTTTGCTTTGATTCTGCAAGCTTCCACCTGCCACCAACAGGTCCTGGAATAAGTTTCTGGAGGTGGCAGAAGGGATGAGGAAGCGTAGGTGGCAGTGGTTCTAACCCTGTGGGTCACGACTCCAAAAGGGGTGCGCGCGCATATCAGATATTTACATGATTCATAACAGCAAAACTACAGTTATGAAGTAGCAACAAAATAATTTTATGGTTGGGGTCACTACAACACAACTGTATTGAAGGGAGGTTGAGAAACCACTGGTCTGTGGGGGTTACTGAGTTGGGGGACACTGTCTGTGGGACACATGGAGGTCATCAAGGAGGCTCACCTCTGTGACATGATTTTGAAGGCATCGGGCAGGTAGCACTGCACGTTCTCCATCTGGAAAGGGTCGGCATCACAGATCTTATCATCCGTGCGCCCGTAGTTAGCGTTCTCCACCATGATGACATCACTGCCTGGGCACCGAAGCTCAATGGGGTAGCCTTCACATGCTAACTCCCGACGCATCAATCCAAACGGGAGCCCCGCCCGGCTCAGGCCTGCACAACAGTGGCGGACAGTTGAGAGGCTGGTTATTTGGATCTCAGGCCTATTAGGCTGTAAAGTGGCTCTGAGTTTTAACCCCTGTGGAGGAAGGGATAACCTGGCCTAGACAGAGCTGACCCTTCTTCACCCTGTTTTAAATGCCTTGCCTGGTAAGAGTAAACACTATGCTGGACATTGTGGGCCAGTCACAAATGCGTGTCCCCAAATCCTTTCAAAACAACTTTTTACATTTGTGTGTATGTTTGAGGGTGGGCATGTGGAGGTCACTTGTACTTTTTACCAGCGGTACTGGGGACTGAACTCAGACCAGGCTTGGTGGCAAACACCTGAGCTATCTTAGTAGCCCTGTCCCTCAAAACCTTATGCTGAATTGAAGAACTGAGCCTCAGTACTTCAGAAAGTGACTATACTTGGGGATAGGGTCTTTTGGGGTTTTCTCTCTCCCAACCCCCAACTAAGGCACAGTGTCATGTGACCTAGGCTAGCCTCAAACTTGCAACATAGCCTTGAACCGACTTTCCTCCTCTACCTCCCTAGGACTATAGTGTGTCACCACACCTAGCACACACTTGTGCACTTGCACACACATGCATATATACTTCTCTCTCTGAAAGCCTCAATGTAGCCTATGCTGACCTTGAACTCACCAAGTAGCCCAGGCTGGCTACAATCTACAATAATCTTCCTCCTTGACCCAGCCTCACAATCGCTGGGATGATAAGTGTGCACCAGCACATCTGGCTTGAAGATAACATTTTTTTTCAGTGGAGATCAATTTAAAATCAAGCTGTGAAAGAGATCCCAGTGTAATCTGTCAAGGTCCTTACAAACTGGGAGTACTTGGGGTATATTTTATTGTTATTGTTGCAATACTAGTAATAGAGCCCAAGGCGTCAAACACCTCAGGCAGCTGCTCTGCCTTTTGAGCTCTCTCTTTATTCTGAGATGGTACCTCACTGGCCTGCTTAGATTGTCCTTGGAACTGTGTTCCTCCTATTTCAGCCTCGTGAACAACTAGGACATCAGGGCTGTGCTGTCATTCTGCACTGAAAGAGGGGACCCGACACACGTGTCATCCAGGGCAAGATGAAGTGCAGACATGGGGGGAAGGGCACTACAGCAAGCAGAGGAGACCTCAGCAGGAGCTAGCTGGGCTGGTGCCATGATGGTAGGCCTTTGTTCTCCTGATTGGTAGGACGAATGGTGGGATGAAGGCTGTGGCAGTTTCAGCAAACAAATCCCTTGATGACAGGACTTAGGGTGGGGCCTCTGGAGGGGTGGTGGCTGCCATGAGGGCCATCAACCAAGCCTATGATGGGACTTCTGTCGAGACTGGGGACACCAAGACATCCAGTCACTGCAGAACTGCACAGATCTTTACTATTTCATGTCAGACACCTTCACCAGACCAGGTTGAATCTGTCTTCCCTTTGCAAAAAGCTGTCCCTAAGCACAGGAGCTTCTGTGGATGTTGCTAATCCTTTGAGTGAATATCAAGTTAGCATTTGTCACAAGTGAGAGTGGTCTGGAGACCTCCTACCGCTACCACACAAGGAGTGGACTGAACCTAGACAACCATTCTATCACTGAGCTGTACCTGTTTATTTATATACTGGGAATAGGGTCTTGCTGTGTAGCCTAGTCTGGCTTGAAACCTGGGGTATTCTTGCCTAGCTTCCCCCAAATTCTGAGATTACAAGCATGTGCCACCATGTCTAACTTTTGCATGCTTAAGTTCAGACAGCTACTACTTGATGACTAGTAGTAGCTTCCTCAGGCCTTGTTTTCCCAAGCTGTAAAATGGGGCACCCATCCACAAGCCACAACCAGACATCAGGGAGTCTAAACCAAAGGGAGTTTTCTTTGTTTTGGTTTTTTTTTTATTTTAAAGATTTTATTTATTTATTATGTATACAACATTCTGCTTCCATATATATCTGCACACACAGAAGAGGTCACCAGATCTCATTACGGATGGTTGTGAGCCACAATGTGGTTGCTGGGAATTGAACTCCGGACCTCTGGAAGAGCAGTCAGTACTCTTAACCTCTGAGCCATCTCTCCAGGCCCCTTGTTTTGGTTTTTGAAACAAGCTTACACATAGCCAGGTGGCTTCAAAGTTTAAGTAGTCAAGGCTAGCCTTGAACTCCTGATCTCCCTAGCCCCCAGGTATGGCAGCACACTCAGCCAGGGTTTCCGAGCATCCTGCTCCACACCAGAGATCTTCACATGAGAGGACTCCCTGTGACAATCAGAGCCACACAGTACAGCAGCTCTAAGTCCCCACTCTGCTGCTTCCTGGCCTGGCTGGTGGCTCCAAGGAACCTAAAGGGTCCCTGGTCTCTCTACTACCACCAGAGGTTAATCTACAGTTAACATGCTGACAAGATGTTCATTTTTCCGTTGTTGAGTATTTCTCAGGACCCAGGGTTGAGGCTGCAGCCCAGCCACACTGAGTGCACGAAGGTGGGAGCTGCAGGTATCTGGGGCAGGCCCCCAGCTTGAAGTAAGCTAAGCACTATGAAAGATGCTTGCACTATGGGCAGAGCCCAGCCAGCCCCTCTTCAAAGATAGGGTCCATCTAATACTGACAAGAGTCCCAGGGGTTGTAGCAGCCAGGCCCTTGGGTTTCTGGGGGTGAGCAGAGCCCCAGTTGAGAGAAAGTTTCCCATGTGCTCCTGTCTTGCCATCTGCTTCCTCCTCTAATTTTAGCTTCCCTAGTCAGGGAGGGAGGCCGGGGGTGGAGGGCTGGCTCACATGGGGCTGGGGGTGGAGGCAGCCCCTCCTGGCCTAACAGGGCCTGGGCCCGGAACTGGAGCACTAGGGAGATTGGGTCACCAGCCAACAAGACCCCGCCAAGGCTTCAGAACAAGGCTGACTTTCCAGGACAGGACTGGCAAGGTGGGGAGGGGGACCCTCTAGGAAGGGGTCAGGCCAACAGACCCCTTCTTTACTTCTATTGCCCTGCATACAACTGGTACCCAACCTGAGGATGGTAACTAAGTAATGTCAACAGTGGGCAGCAGGCTTGGGGCACTAATTGTGGCATATGCAGGATCCCAAGCCAGAGCCGGGTAATTAGTTGTTTTTAAATAAACGTCAGCAGGCATGCTTTAATTAAGCCTTGGTCCCAGTGAGCCTCAGAGATGTGATGAGTGACGGGGGCGGGGGGAATAGCTGGCCCCCCAAAGGCCTGTCTTAGTCCTAGGTGTCCCCAGGCAAGACAGCACCTAGTGCACCAGCCTGCTGGGAGTTTAATACCCCTCAGTGGTGCCTGCCAAGGATGGCATTACCAGGTTCCCCCTGGCCCAGTCCAGATTCATCTGGGGTGGTGGCTGTGGTACACAGAGTTCACATTTCTTGCCCTCCTATCTGGGTGGGAGACCCAGCCCTTCCCTAGCCCAGACAGCACCTACCTTGGGTAGCAGAGGTGACGAGGACAGTGGTGATACAGAGACTCCAGAGTGCTGCAGCCAAGCGGGCCATGGCGAAGGCCAGGGGCGGGTGCAGGGTTCTCAGCGGACTGTGTGTGGGGCCTCGCCCCGCATCACCAGGGTACCACGGCCTGGCCCACCAGCCTGAGGGAGGACAGCAGAATGATCCTGGGCAGGAGCTGACCTTGGTAAGCTCAGAGGGAGTCTGTCGGCTAATGGTGAGGCCCTTCCTGGACTGCGGTGACACTGCCCTGTTCCAGGGTCACTCTCACCAGCTCTGGTCCCTCTTTTCCAATGGAGAAGCTTGATGGGTCAGCATGGCTGAGCACCCACCCACACCAAAGCCTCTTCAGTCTCATCCCTAAACCCTGCCCCTGCCCACTCCCTCCACCACCAAGTATCCTCATCCCTCAAGAAGGGCAAGGGGTTCCAACCTGATTTCAGCCTTGGCTTTGGGCAGAAATCCAGCCCCGCCCCTACCCTCTGCTTCCTGTCTCTCTGCTCTGGCAGCTAATTAGAATCCAGCTGGCTGGCGCCACAGATAGGGGACCAGGGACACCCAAGTCCCCTCTTTCCTTTCTAGGGGACTCTCGGGGTGAGTTGGAGACAGGCAGGCGGAGTGGGAGGAGAGGAAGTGGAGATCAGGGTGTTACAAGCTCCTCCTAGGACCTCAGTTCTGACTTGCTGTTTCTCCCCTACCCTCTGTTCTTGTGATGTCCACACCCCAGTTCTCAGGGTGGCTGCAGCCTAGAGCCATCAACCTCACCTGACAGCAGAGGAAGCACCATTGTGTGTGTGTGAGAGTGAGTGTGTGTGTGTGTGTGTTTTCCTCTTCCCCTTCTGTCTGGGATCCCTCAACACAGCCTCACTACTCCCATTTTAGTCTTTGAGAAACCACCTACCAATGACCCTTCTGTCCCACCAAGGCCCTGCCTCGGGGCCTTTCATGAGTCCTTTTTCTCTGTATGCAGCTCCAGTCTGCGGCTGGCTGTCATTCTTCTCATATGTAATTGTTTATCTGGTTAGTAAACTGCCCATCTGGGGACCTAGATTGCTTTGTTCATGACCACCATACCCACCTTTTAGAGCAGGCCCTACATACTGAGAAATCATATTTGTTGACTGAATCTTAGACCTACTGTTTCCCCTCCTGCCATCTCCCTCATAAGTTCCATGGCAGGTCTACCTCTGTGTGCAGATCCTCCTCTGCCCCTCACCTGCCAGAGCTAAGGGACTAGTGATGAGGTTCATCTCAGAGCTCAACTTCCGTCTACTCCTCAGGTGCCACCCTGCTGGCCTGTCAACCCTACCTCTTCTTCCCTCCTCTTCAAAGGAGCTTCCAGCCCCCAAGTACAGTCTGGGACAGTCTCCTATGAGTTCCAGGTACAGGCTTCTTATTTGGGGCTCAAGCTGAGGACAACTCTCCCTGTGTGCCATAAAGTCACCAACATCATCCATTCATCTAACTCCTGCTTCCAGCCACCCCTAACGTGGCGATCTATCAGTAACCACCTTGAGGTCTGTCCTGTCCTTCTGTGCCCACCATGGCCATCTCTCCTCTTACCATTAGGCCACCGACCATCTAGCCACCTTCTTCCCTCAGCTGCCCAGACATGGGTTGCCTGGGACATGTGTAGTCATTTCTATACTGGAGATGGAACCTCCTTGGCACTTACCCACCTCTACTTCCCAGGCAGTTATGGCAGTTTTCACCTGCCTCTTCCAGAGCTTTCTTAACATCCCTGCTAGCTTCAGAGGCAGGAGGAAATGCAACTGCAAAGGGTTGGTTCACTACACTCACAGGAGCCTCTAGAAGCCCCTGCCCTATGTGGGTTGAGGTCCCCAAAGTTGAGTCACCTTGATACAATCTAGGGCCAGGCCCACACTCCGCCACCTCCCTCGTGCCACTCCCTAAGGGAGGCAAACTATTATACTGTTATAAGAGCAACACTTTCCACGTGCACCCAGTGGGCTTAGACCCTTATCTGGTGGAAAGTAATTATGGGGAGGTTCTCCTCCCCCAAGGCTGCATCCCTGATGCAGAGACTCCATACAGCTCATGACCTAAGGAAGTTACAAATGTACTCTCTAGCAGAACCAGACCACAAGAAAGCCCTCCTATCCACCAGTGGCAGTGACTTCCAGGTCCAGATCTCAGAAGTCCAGACAGACCCTTGCCTGCTCTTCCTCAGCCTGTCCTAGCTCAGGAGTGAGTCAAGGGTCTGTCCCCATTGTGCCTTTTTGTCCAAAAACTCTAGGGTTCCTGCAGGAAGACAGATTATTGTGTTTTCAAAAACTGCAACACAGAGGCTGGTGAGATGGCTCAGAGGTCAAGAACACCTGCTCTTGCACAGGACCATTCAGCTTCCAGTACCCCTTTGGCAATTCACAATCACCTGTAACTCCAGTTCAGGGAACCCAATGACCTCTGCTGACCCTAGCATACCAGACACTAAGAGAGCACACATACATGAGTAAAACACCCATATATATATTTACATACCTTGTAACAGGGCTCTATTCCGACGCAAGCTTTTGTGAACTCCTGGGCTCAAGTAACACTCCTGCCTCAGCCTCCCCTCTAGCTGGGATTCCAGACACTTGCCAGTGTGCCAAGCCTCCCTTAGCAGCTGTTGGTTCTGCAGTCCAGTCTTCCTTCCTTCCTTCTCTCCTTTCTTTTTCAAGACAGGGTTTCCCTGTGCAGCCCTGGCTGTTCTGGAACTCGCTCTGTAGACCAGGCTGGCCTTGAACTCAGAGATCCACCTGCCTCTGCCCCCGACCCCCAGTGCTGCGTTCAAAGGCATATGTCACCACGCCTGGCTGTTCTAGTGTTCTTGTTTTTTGTTTTTTTGAGACAGGGTTTCTCTGTGGCTTTGGAGGCTGTCCTAGAACTAGCTTTTGTAGACCAAGCTGGTCTTGAACTCACAGAGATCCACCTGCCTCTGCCTCCTGAGTGCTGGGATTAAAGGCGTGTGCCACCAACGCCGGCTATTCTAGTGTTCTTAAGGCTGGAAGTGTGTGTGTGTGTGTGTGTGTGTGTGTGTGTGTGTGCGCGCGCGCGCGCGCATCACCAGGCATGGTTCTTTTTCCCTTGAGTGCTAAGGATGGACCCAGGCTCTGTAAGCTGGAAGCCAGCTTCCTAAGCCGTGGGTTGTAGCCTCACAAACTGAAGATGGATAGTGAAAAGGTACCAACTTTTCATCAACTGTCTGAATATGCAAAGACTAAAAACCAATTCAAATCAAATACATCATGAACCCCGGGCATTTCTGTGCTACCCTCTCTGACTTTACTGGAGCCTCGGTTCCAAGTGCAGAGCTTTCACAGCGGATGCCCTCCGGCCCCACCTATGAATTGTGTCACAAAGATTAGTCTATCATAGGTGTGTGCTCTGCTGTATTGACTGTTCATACGACGTTTTCTGCATTTATGAAAACATAGTGGTTTAATTATGGGAAAATAAGAACTTTTATTATTTTCCAACTATCATTCCTAAGTATGTCTTTGGATTGTATTATGCTGTTTGATTTTTAAACTTGTTTGAGGGGGAGCTGGGAAGATGGCAACTTAGTGGTTAAAAGGGTGTGGTGGCGCACGACTTTGATCCCAGAGCTCTGGAGGCAGAGGCAGGAGAATCTCTGAGTTTGAGGACAGCCTGGTCTATAATTTGAGTTCCAGGACAGCCAAGAATACACAGAGAAACTCTGTCTCGACATACCCACTCACACAAAAAAGTGTGTACTGCTGTTGCCAAGGACCTGAGTTGGATTCCCAGCTGCCACATCAGGTGGCTCACAATCACCTGGAACTGTCTTACAGGGGATCTGATGTCTCTTGGCCTCCATGGGTACAAGCACAGACATGTGTATACCCACACACATACACATAATTTTATAATAGTAAAAATAAACCGGAGTTTCATGAAACAAAAATTATTGAATGAATACTGGCTTGGGATTAGGACAGAATTTCCATCAAGTTCTGAACACCCCCAAACATGCTCCTGCCATTTTGAGCCTGGGGAGACTGGTTCTCTGTATGAGCGGATGTAACTGAACAACACAGAGGATACTTTGTATCCTGCAGAGCAACAACCCAACCAGGATTTCATTCTGTCTGTAAAAACTACAAACACACCTCTTCCTTAGCACTCACACTTGATTTCACCTTTAAAAAATGGTGATATGTATATCAATCAAAGAATTGGCCAGGCGGTAGTGGTGCACACACGCCTTTAGTCCCAGCACTCGGGAGGCAGAGGCAGGTGGATCTCTGTGAGTTCAAGACCAGCCTGGTCTACAAGAGCTAGTTCCAGGACAGCCTCCAAAGCCACAGAGAAACCGTGTCTCGAAAAACAAAAAACAAACAAACAAACAAACAAAAGAATTTGTTTTGTTTTGGAATTCCCTTATGGTTTATGGTCAGCCAGTGTTTGATTTATGTATCTATATAATGGATTCACGTATCGATTTCTCAGGTAAAAAACTTTTGAGTAGAAAAGTTTAGGAAGTCTTATGCTAGGCAAACACCAAGCCACACTCAGACTTTTCCAGGTATGTTGGCACATACCTTTAACCCCAGCACTCCGGAGGCAGAGGCAGGAAGGTCTCTCCATGATTTCAAGACCAGCCTGGTCTACATAGTAAATTTCAGGACAGCCAGAGCTGCATAGTGAGACCTTGCTCTCTAAAAAACAAACATAAGAAAATAAAAGAACAGAGTGTGTGTGTGTGAGTGTGTGTGTGTGTGTGCGCGCGCGCGCGAGCGCTCGCTCACGGAGGATGTTGAATCTCTTAACAATTAGTTTGAGTTTTCTATGGCACTGATGCTGGGCCAGCAGTCTAGAAGAGGCTGTGCAGGTCTTGCAAATGCCACACTCCTTCACACACATCCTCAAGCACACAAATGCTACCAGCACAAAGTTACTTTCTCATTGCTGTGAGAATCAGGCATGAGCTGAAGAGACCTGGGAGCCAGGTTCTGTCAAGGTTCCCTGCAGCATGCAGACTGCCTTCTCCCTGTCCTCGACCACCCTTCCGGGATGTGTAGCAGAGAGGTCCCTGTGTATCTTGTGTTCTTGTAAGACATCACTAGTCCTGTCTCCAGCCTCCCACCGCACATCCCTGTGAGGCGCATGACAGGATCTCACTTAACCTTAGCTGTCCCACTAAAAGCTTCCCAAACGTTCTCTCTAGTGAGGTGGTTGGTACAGGAGGAGACGATAAGGGAATCTGGAACTGAAGGCCAGTCTGAGCTACAGACTGAGTTCAAGGTCAGCCTGGATAATTTAAAGACGTTATTTCAAAATAACATTTATGCTGAGTGCAGTGGCATACACCCTTAACCTCAGCACTGTGGAGGTAGAAACAGGCGTATACAACCCTGAGTCAGGTCTACACAGCTAGTCCCAGGCCAGGGTTATATAGTATGATATTGTCTTGAAAATATAAATTTAGCTGGGTGGTGATGGTGTATGCCTTTAATCCCAGCACTTGGAAGGCAGAGGCAAGTGGATCTCAGGGAGTTCGAGGCCAGCCTGGTCTACAAAGTAAATTACACAGAGAAATTCTATCTTGAAAAAAAGAAAGAAAAAAAATATTTAAATCTTAGTTATGTGTGTGTAAATATGTATACATGAGTGCTGATGCTGAAGGAGGCCAGAGGCACTGCATCCCTGAGACAATTGAAGTAATGCTGGGAACTGCATTTGGGTCCTCTGGAAAGGCAGAACACGAGCCCTTAACAGGTGAACCATCCATCTCTCCTGCCCTTAAATGAATATTTTTTAAAAGGCCAGGGCCTGGTAGAGTGCAGTGAGTCTTCACTTACTCTCCATCTTATTTTTTGAGGCAGGGTCTCTCACTGAACCTGAAGCTCAACAGCTGTGTGGAGTGCCTGGCTAGCTCCTTGCTAACTCTGCCACCTCAATCCGCCTGTCCTCACTGGCATTATGGATACATGCTGCCACATGTGAATTTTATGTAGGCTCTGGAGATCCAAACTCAGGCTGGAATGACAGGTGTGTGCTACCACACCCGGCTGCCAGTCTCAGCTCCTCCCTGAACCTGACTCCTGCCCTCACTCTCCACAGCCTGCGGTACCCGCCCAACCCCTCAGGTCAGAGAGGGTACCCTCTTTTGCTGGCAATGCTACACGGTCCCCACCTTCCTTTGACTGGAAGCTTACAGCCTTCACTGAGCTCCCACACATGGCCCAGAGCAGAAAGTACACTACTGACATGGGATCTACCGGGAGGATAAGGAAACCCTTCCCAGGCTCCGGCTGTCCTCGAGTGTTGTGAGAAGATGGGACACTACAGTGGCAGCTCATGGAAGCAGGTGTGCACACACCTGTGCCCATCTCCTCATACCATGTGACCCTGGGGAAACAGAGTGTCGACTCACCCTCAGTGGGAACTCGCCCCTGGTGTGTTCCCCTAGGGCCACACACCTGCCTCTATGTTTGTGTCTGAGTTCTTAAGCCTAGAGAGGGCATGTGCAGCAGGGTCTGTCCTTGAGTGCCCTAGGGTGGGGATAGGGAGTGTGACAGGAGGAGAAGCGGCTGTTGGAGGAGAGGGGGCGCCTGGAGCCTGCCCTAGCCTGCAGTTGCCACGGCAACCCTGTATGCTGAGTGAGTGGGAGTCTGAGCGTCTGAGGAGGGGTGATTGGCAACAAGAAGGGGCACTGGGCCCCCTCCTGGCCTCACTTGGCTGTCTCTGGAATAGCTACCCTGTAGGCCCCCTGTCTCCTGTTGCTGGCTGTGAGCCCACTTTCACCTGCACTTCCAGGAAGCCAGGGCTGGTGGGCACAGTGGCCGGCCGGTACCAGAGCCAGTCTAGAGTGGAGTCCTGGGTCTGGATCAGTTGATCAGGCTCTTGGCCTCTTAGGCCATCTTCTGGGCCCTAGGTCGGAACCAGTAAGAGTGTCTTACAGAGATGGAACAGGTCTGAGAATGCTGGGCACAAGTCCTTCTCCCAGAGGGTTGGGGCAAGGACAAGGTCCCCACTACATATTCAGTACTTCAGATTCTGCAGACAACAGCCTAGTACTTCCAAATCCCCTGCCCCATAGACAGCTGTACTGGGACCCCGTGCCACTTATACCCAGCCAGTCACTCCTGCCCTGAACCCCTGGCAATTGCCCTCACTCTCCACAGTGAGGCCAGATGTAGTCAGCTGGCACCTGAATAATTTCTTTCTTTTTTCTGTTCAGAATACTCCATGGCTGCCACCTGTCTCAAACCAGAAGCCCTCACTAAGGCACTGAAACCTTGCAACATGAGCTCCCATGCAGGGCCCTACCCCAAGACCTTTGCAGAGTCCCCTCCCCAACAGCTACCCTTGTCTACTGGGCTTTGCTCACACTTCCTCAAAGCCCAGGAAGGCCTCGCCAACTCCAGCATCCCAGTGCTCTGCCCTGCTTCTGTATCTTAATTTCCTCATGGTTCTTATGTCAAGGCACCTCCAATTTTCATCACATGCTTCTCTCCCCCACCAGACACTGGCTCTGCAGGGTTGTGTATGAGTCTGTGTCCCAACACCCACCAGAGAAGGAACTGGATATGTAATTACTCGGTAGAGACACTTCAGAACGCTGCCCTAGCTGGAAGCGGACACGGAGTGTCACAAATTCAAAGCCAGCCTGAAACCAAGCCACCTAGGTATTAAATAGGTTGTAACATTGTTTCAAAATAAATAAATTAATGTCTTTTTTTAAAAAAATGTAAAGGCTGGGTGTGTGGTTCAGTGACAGTGCCCCCTTCTTCTTGGTAAGGCAATTCCCCCACAGAGCACACACAAGGCACTGGGGATGGACCCAGTTGGCCACCGGGCATCCCTATGTTACAGAGGCTAGAGCTACTCACAACACCCCTGTAATCCTGGACAACTTTTCTCTAGTTTTCATTTCATCAGTCTACCCGCCCCCATGCCCAGGCTCTACCCTGAGTACAGAATACTTGCAAAATGAAAACCCAGTTATATCACTCCCTGACCACAATTCTCAGCGGCTCCCATTGCCCCGTCACCTAATATAGCATGCCAGGGTGTTGTGTTAGGAGTCTGTTCCAACTCCTCCTCCATATAGCTCTGGTACCCCAAAATCTGACCTGTCTCTCTATTAAGGCCCTATCTTCAAGGACTGTTGGTAATTCATCCTCTTTCCCACAGTGCCTCTCTGTGATTCCCTTCCCAAGTTGGACTCAGTCCCAACCCCAGGCACAGAGTAGGTGCTTGTTAGGTGCAAAGAGCCAGACATGGGGCGAGGAGTCTTAAGCCTGGGGTATATGTGTGAGTGCCACGGCAGTCAGGGACATGCAAAGGCATGCTCCTGAGGCAGCAATGAGCTGAAACACAGCAGGTAGTCAGCAAATGAGAGTGGAGAGAGGTGAGGTGGCACTTGCCATAGGCCACGCAGGCCATGTGGGCCTGAGAGGACACTGGCGTCTTTGTGCATAAGGTGGAAGTTTTTTTGTTTTGTTTTGTTTTTTTTAAAGACAGGGTTTCTCTGTGAAATGGTCCTGGCTATCCTGGAACTCTCTCTGTAAACTAGGCTGGCCTTGAACTCACAGAGATGCACCTGCCTCTGCCTCCTGAGTGCTGGGATTAAAGGCTGAGCCATCACACTCAGCAGGCAGAAGCATTTCTAAGCAAAGGAGGAGTAAGATGTCACCTCTGCTGCAGAGGTCTCGGCTGGGGAGCAGACTGGGTGTGAATAGTGGTCCTAGGGGGGCGCATCAGCCTGTTGCCTCCTTTTCTCTTGCCGTCCCATCTGCTCTCTTCCCTGCCTCAACTCTGCCTTGGAAACACTGTGCCTCCTCACCGCCATTGTCTTGAGGTCAGGAAAGCCTAGCTACTTCTGGCCCACACTCCAATCAATACCTTTGACTATGAGGGTTTTCCTCCCCTAGGGCTCTGACTCTTCCCACAGAGGACCCCAAGTTTGCTCAGCCCAGAAACTCCACCAGCCCAGGCAGCTCACCTCTTGAGTTCTTTCTGCCAGCAGCGGATCTCATGCTGACCCTTTCTCCCCTGCACAGATGAACCCAGACCTCTGCAAACCCAATCGAACAGCACAGGTCCAGACCAGCTTCCTGTCACAGCTACAAAACACCTTTTCTTGTTTGAGCCCTGCTTCTTTCTCACCTTAGGGAGGGCTTCCTTCTCAGGCTCTCTAGTGAGTTTCTCCTCCAGGCCACAGCTGGGGAGCCCCTTCCTCTAAGAAGTTCTGACCTAAACCTGCCCCTTTGCTCTCTGCTATGGTAAGCTAGTACCAGGACAGCAGGGGGTATGTCTACCTCCCAGTCCACCCAAGCTTCACCTCTCATGCCATGGCAGAGCTGAAATCAGTGCTAGAAGCCAGGACCCCAGGACGAGGGCGGACAGGATGCTCCTGCCCCCCCCACCCCCCCGCTCCCCGCTCCCCATGAATATATGCTGGCAGGGAGAGAGTGCAAAGCCCAGAAAGGGAAATTTCTAGAGAAGGATTCTGGATAGGGCAAAGGGACAAAGCCCCAGAATAGCATCCTCAGGTCCAAGGTTCAAATCCTGGAGGGCCCCACTTCCAACTTAATGACAAGATGCATATGCAGGTCACAGTTTGGGAATTCTGCCTCTCAGCAGGGGCACAGTAAGTATGGTTGTAAGGCTCAGAAATAACATTTGGTTTGGGGTTGCAGGATCTCATAGTGGAGCACCTGCTTAACTTATGGGAAATCCTGGGTCCTTTCCCCACCACCCATAAACAAATAAATAAATAAGCAAGCAAGCCCTTCTTATGCCTGCTCTCCTGAGTCTCTGCCATGTGTCAGCCAGGCACCCAGAGCAGGGGAGATGGTGGTAATGAGGCAGATTTGATCATATACCAGTGCAGGGGAAGATAGAGCTAAGAAGAGGAGTTGGGGGCTTGCATTTTCACTTATTCTTATATTATATGTATGGGTGTTTTGCCTGCATGGATGTGTATGTGCCATGTATGTGTTGTACCCACAGAAGTCAGGGAGATGAGGTCCCCTGTCACTAGAGTTATATAGACTGTCATCAATGGCCACATGGGTGCTAGGAACTGAATCCAGGTCCTCTGAAAGAGCAGCCAGTGCTCTTAACCACTGAGCCATCTCTCCGCATGATGTGGAAACAAGCACTCTCACATGGAGATAACAGATACTTCAGCCAAGTCATGCATAATCCATGGAAGGAAGAGGTATTCTAGGCCATTCGTGGTTTGTGCAAAGGTCCTGGACCACGAGAAAATCAAAAGCAGCGGGGAGGCAGCTAGACTATGCCTGGTGCCTGGGTCCTGAAGCACTCAAGTGTTCCCCAAATTGGGGGTGACCCTCAGCTGAGGTGCTCTGGGGCTATCATTGTCTATGGTGAGCTAAGAGGGGCTTCTTACATGTTTAGGGTGCAGAGAATGATGAACTTGCATTAAGAGCCAGTCCACAAAGCTCACAGAAGTTCCCATCTTGCTTTTTGGGGCAGGGGGTAACCAAACCTGGGCTTCTCAACTGGGCAATTCTGCCTTCGGGTTAGTCTGGAGAGGTTACTGAGCACAGTGCAGCACAGTGGTGTCTCTGTGGGATGCTGCTGACATATGGCAGGTGTAGCCCTAAGGTGTTATTAGGCACCCTACAGATTGCCGGGCAGTCTCATAAAGAACACCACGAAGAACCTCGGGGTTCCCATGCCGCTCATCCCAGTACTTAGGAGGTTGAGGCAAGAGAGTGGAAGGTGTGTGTCCAGCCTGGGACACACAGGAGGAGAGAAAGGGCTAACATACACATTAGGATACAATATCAGGGACGCCATCAGGCCACGAGTAGCTCACAGTCCACTTGTCACTTATAAGCTATTTTTTAGCCTCTGTGTGTGTGTGGGGGGCACTGTTTATTTTTAGCTGAGGGGTACAAAACTATTTTTAGTCTCCAATTTATTGACTGAATTGTTACCTTACCCCACTTTGGAGTGGGAGGTGAATAAGACACAGAATTCTGGTTACTAGCTCCCCAAGGCCCAGAGACACCTAAATCAGGTGGAGGGCCTCATCCCATGGAGAAGTAGGGTCAGTGCCCAAGCAACCTTGGGAACAACCTCTCAGACCTTGACTCAGGGGCTCCCAGCTCCCTGGTGAGGGTAAGTGTTCCCCGAATTCCTCCTCCAGGACCTAAACCCTATAGCACACAGTCATTTGGAGCCATGTTCCCACAAGGTACCTATGAATACCATGAGATAGTCCCCAGCTGGGCACAGGTATGCAGAAGAAAGTGGCGTAGCTAACTAAGCCCAGACCTTGCTTCTGCAAAGGGGCCAGGTCAAGGAGTTATCACATAGGGCTCTCCAACTCTAAGGAGAGGACCTTCCCATTCAGTCAAGTGCCAGCTCAGCAGTCTCTTTCCTTCCTTTGTTTAGAAACATTATTGTTATCATTTGCAATCATGTTTATGTGTGTGGGGAGGGTATGGAATGAGTGTGGGTGCTCATGGATGTAGAGATGTCAGGTCCCTTGGAGCTGGACTTACAGGTAGCTATGAGCTGCCTGATGTGGGTGCTGGAAGCTGAATTCTGGTCCTCTACAAAGCAGTACACGTTTTTTTATCCCTGAGCCACCTCCCCTCCCCCAATTATTAAGATGTCTCCTTCTGTAGCCTAGCCTGGCCTCAAATTCAAGCTCAGCCTTCTGAGTGTTGGAATGGCGAGCAGGTACCACATGCAGCTCAGCTAAGAGTTCTTCCATGGCCCCTGAGCGCCAAAAGCAAACCTAGCAACAAGATCCCGAACTTCTGGATCTTACTCAGGCAGACAGACAGTAAACAGACAGGCACAATAAATCAGGAAATTACAGAGGTGTAAAAGCCACAAGCTCCACAGAAAGCCAGGAGGGCTGTGGGAGCTGCAGTTTGAAGCAGAGTGCCTGGGTGATGTCCTGGATGGAACTGCCTTTGTAAGGGTGGGATCTCCAAGAGCATGGTAGAAATTTGAAGAGGTGGGGGTGTGGGGGGTGTTAAAGAGAGGAGGTGACAGCACTCCACACCCTAAGGTTGCAACTTGAGGGGCTGAGGGTCTCTGTTCACAGTCTAGGGCTGCCCTCCCTAGAATACACACGTGCACACACACACGCACGCACGCACGCATGCACACCTTCTCCTTTATCAGACTGTGAGTCAAGGGAACCAAAGTGGCCCCTGTCCCAGTGGCGCCTCACGCCTGGCATCCAGCAGAAAGAGCACCTGTGTTTGCAGTCCGCCTGGAGAGGAGCACCAACCCTGCTCGCTCCAAGCAGTCTGGGACACACACAGCTGAGCTCACACTAGTAGATATGGGCAAGGGAAAGCCCTCCTGTCCTGTGCACACAAGACAGCTGCTCAAGAGTCATCCCTCAGCAAAACTCACCAAAAAAAGCACCGTTCGGACCCACAGGAGCAAGAAGCTACACAGGGGAATCAAGGCAGTCACCAGCCTAGGCCTGAACCACAGAGTGTGCAGAAGAGGCACGCATGGATACGAGCAGAAGTGGAAACCGGCTGGATTCAGTGATACCTGGTCCTCCTAACTATGGAGAGCCCCCACCCCAACCCCAGGACCCCATTTTCTGTATTAAGTAGCAGCCATTTGGCTCTATCCTCGGCTTGCTGTATGCTGAGCACCTCCAGCTCACCAGGGAACCCCCACCTTGGCCAGCCCCTCCCCCAGTGTCCCCACAGAGGGGCTGGAGGAGGGGAAGTGTCTGGCAACTGGAAATCTGATCCCTGAGCGCAGCCCACACAGAAACCAGAGCTTTCAGTGTCCTTGGCCGCGTCTGGCTGGAGAGCCGGCAGAGGGCGGGAACAGAGACCAGAGGCTCCCCATCTGTGGTGAGAGGTGGCTCCCACTCTTAATACACTTATTTAGGGGTATATGCTCCAAGGGCCCTTGGCCCACCTCACCCTCTTCATTCTCCTCTGTTAGATACTCATGCTGAGGCTGAAGGGTCACAGGGTCTCTTGCCAGCCTGGTGGGACAGCCCACACACATACACCACCAGGGACACAGGCAGCAGACAGTCCCCAGTGCAGGTGGAAACCAGAGGGCCTGATGCAAACAGACTCCTCCGGCTGGGCCAGGCGTCTGCAGGCTCCTCCCCCCTCGTGGGGCTTCCAGAGCGCCCCCTAGGAGAAGGGGGTTCCCCAGGGCAGGCTGGGAATAGAAGCCTCGCTCGGCTCTCTGGTCTTCCACCTCCTCCTCCCATGATCAGCAGCCCAGGTGTACTAGTCCTCAGCTCCCCACCCTCCCCCAACTCTGGGGGCTGTCGCCACACCTAGGGGTGTCCAGCAGCACAGATGAAAGCAGATGACGCCAACCCCCACAAATAGGAGCCAAGAAGCACATTAGAAAGCAGAAGCAACAGAGTGGCCCAACCCAGAGGAGAAAGATGGTGGCATGCCAGCAGGAAGGCCAGTACCCACACATTCAGGTACATGGCTGCGGCTCAGTGCAAAGGTGCCACACCACCAGCCATGGAATTAGTTCCCCTTTCCGCCTTCCAGATGATTTTTCATCTCTGTAATTAATGGGCAAGTCATATCTGAACGGCGTGGCAGGCAAATTGCTAGTTAGGAAAATCACAGATAATTTTCTCGATATGATAATGAAGGTTGTATTCCATCTCTTAGTCTTCCTGTTTTCATCCTAATGTTAAGTAATAAATTCGGCATTAATGGGCAGGGTGTGGAGAGGAAGTCACCTGTCCCCAAAGCTGGGACCTGTCCTAGCAGGCCTCTCCCAACACTCACACACCAAGGTCCCCGGCGCCTGACAGTGGGCAGATGGAGAAGATAGCCGGGACCCTCAATGGAACACCCTGACATTCTATGATTGATGGGGTAGTGCCAGGATCTAGGGAGCAGGTGGAGCACAGGGAGCCATCAGGCTGTGGGCCAGAATGGAGTTGGGCTTGGGGACGGATTATAAACTCACTCCTGCCCTTGGGGTGCAAGAAAGAGAAACAGGTACGGATGGCCTCTCTCTCAGAAGCACTGGAGGTCATCAGGCCCAGAAGAGACATCCACCCTCAGGTGTCCTCCACACCTGTCCTCACACCATCTAACTCCCTCTCCACGGCGACCCCTCACTCTATCGGAGGCATGAGGGTAACCAGAGAGAGGGGGAGACAGAGATAAAGAGGCTGCCAGCCATCTTGGCGGCCATCTTGAACCCCTCCCCCAACTCCCCCAAACGCGCCACATGTTTGGATATGGTAAGACAAACCCTGGCTCTGGGTCCCACAGAGGCTGGGAAAGAAGGGGGATGTGGTTCACATTGGGACAGGAGGGACACCCATGAAGATGTCAAGGCTGAGGAGAAGGCAGGGTGGGGGTAGGGACCAGGAAGGTACAGTACATAAGATGCTGGGTAAGGGTAGGGCTGGGAGCTGACCTAGAAGAGAGGTGTACGGACTGGGATGTGTGAGCTTAGGGGTTCTTTGCAGGTGGGGTGCCGTCTTCACATAGGTGCCCGGGGTGCACAGAAGTGATGCCATTTCAGGGCATTTTCTAGCCACTGCTGGAGTATATACGACCCTCCCACTATACTCACACCTCACACTCTCTCTCTCTCTCTCTCTCTCTCTCTCTCTCTCTCTCTCTCTCTCACACACACACACACACACACACACACACACACACACGAACTGGACTTTCATCCCAGGACCCTCAAACGGGACGATGACAGCTGAGCCACACAGCTGTCTTGCAGGAACACCTGGAAGAGAGGCGAGCTCGATCCGGTAGACCCAACCTGACAGCCTCCATCAGTGCTTAACCGGGTACCTCACGCCTGCACCCGGTCCTGCCCACGGCGCCCCTCCAGGCTCAAACCCGCTCGACACCCAGACAGACCTGTTCCCATCCCCTCCGCGCCATGCCTCCCAGAGAAAAACAACCCTAAACCAGGCATCCTGCGGTGCCAGCCCCCCGACATGGCTTCTCTGGGGAGCCGGGGCCCGCGCTCCGCGCGCACACGCACCCTCTCCACTCACACCCAGACACCTACACAAACAGGGCGCCAAGCACCCGCGCGCACACGCACCGGGGACACGCAGGCACCGCCGCGCCGCTTCCCCACAAAGGCCGGCGCGCGCGCGGGCACACGCAGCCACGCGCGGGCACACTCGCGGTCCCCTCCCCCTGCAGGGCACCCTGCGGCCGCCCATCCGCACC
This sequence comes from Cricetulus griseus, assembly GCF_003668045.3. NCBI lineage: Eukaryota > Metazoa > Chordata > Mammalia > Rodentia > Cricetidae > Cricetulus > Cricetulus griseus. Next base: position 160,521,919 of record NC_048596.1, read on the forward strand.
CCCATCGAGCCCCTGGCAGGCGGGGGCAGGGTGCCTCCCCCGCCCCTCTCACCGCGCACACCTGGCCCAGGTGCGGCATGGCCTGCGACTCCTTCACACTCACCTGTCCAGCGGCGCTTCGGGGTCGGCCGTGCGCGCTCCTCCGGCGGCTCAGCGAAGCCGGGCCCCCCGCCCGGCACATCTCCCGGAGCCCGGCCCAGGGGGAAGCGGGGAGGGGGTGGCTGAGCGAGGGCGGCCTCCGTGTCCCTTCCTTCCTCGGGCCCAGCACTGCCGCCGCCACCGACCAAAATTTAAAAGGGGGGGGGGAGGGAAAAAAAAAGAAAAGAAAGAAAAGGCGGATCGCGGCGCTCCGGAGGCGGCCCCGGCCCCGGGCGCGCGGGTCTGCGCCCCTCCCGGGGAGCGAGGCGTGGAGGCGGAGGGGCGGGGGCGGCGTCAGAGCTCGGGGGGCTGGGGCGAGGCGGAGCCCCCCGAGGCGGCGCCGGCTGCCCGCATCTCCCCCGCAGCTCCGCGGCCCCGACGGAGGTGGCACGTGTGTGCCCAGGCGACTTCCCAGCGCCCCCGGACGGCAGCGGGCGAAGGGTTAACGCGGCAGCCCGGGCGGCCCCGCAGGCCCCCGCCGCCCGGCGGCGCCGCTCCCGGGCCCGCGCGGCCCCATCCGCCGGGGCGTCTCTGGCAGACGGCGGGGCGGGGGCGCCGCAGCTCTTACTGCTCCCGCGCCGACCGCTCGCGTTGCCCGAGGGGGGCCGGGGCTACGCGGCTGGAGGCAGGCGCGGCGGCGGCGCGCTCCAGGGGTGGCCGGAGCCGGGGCGCGGGGCCGGGCCCGTAGGCACCGCAGGATGCGCGGAGCGAGCGGGCGCGGGGCACCAGCAATGACAAGCCGCCTGCTCTCGGCGCTCCCCGGCCCGCCGGCTCCGGGAGGGGGGCGGCGGGCAAGCACAAAACCTGGCCTGGACTTCTCGCCCGGGACTGGCCTCCGCAGCCCTCCCGTGCGCCCCAGCGACGGGCCCGGAAACCCGGCCTGGAGTCCCACACGCCTCCCCCAAGGAAAAGTGGGCAGAGGGAGGCGACGCGCTAGATCCCCTAGTTGGGCCAGGGGGTGATGGGGTGCGACGGGCTGCTGGAAGAACCGGAACGGACTCTGCAGCCGTGCTGTGCAGAAAGCGCCTAGCTGGTGAGGGGTAAATGGAGAGCTGTGCAAGGACTGTGCAAAACCTGGCCCAGATTAGGCGGAGCGGGCAGGGACGGCGGCGCGCGGGGTGGGGTGGGGGGTGGGGGTGCTTGTGGGAGCTGCGACAGGGCCAGATGCACCCGAAGCACGCAAATTTCGGGCCGGATTCTTCCCGGGGAGACGGAGTAATGCGTCAAGCCTGTGCAGTGGTAGCAAGCAAGACCTGGCCCAGAGTTTCTCCGACCTGGGCTTGCAGGAGGGTCGGAGGGGGTGCTGCTTAGTGACTGACAACAGCGTAGGTTGTCCCCCAGCATCCTGACAGCGACGTGCGATAGGGAGGGCCAAAATGAGGGCTGGACTGAGGTATGGAGGGATCCCGCGCGCTGGCTGCAATGGAGCCTACAGGTAAAAGCGGCTTCTGGATCCTAGGTGATGCTACAGGAAGGGGATGTGGTGTGGATCCCGCTACCCTGGGAGACCAGACCTACAATAAAAAACGAGGGAGGGATGCAAAGCCAGGACTGGAGTGTAGGCGGGATGGGATGAGCCACCCCTCACCCCCCAACCCCCCTCCACCCCAGCAGAAGAGAGCCTTGGCTACCGGACAGGGGCCTGGAGCTGACCAGGCTGCTGGAGCAGAGGAGAGAGGTTAGTATCTATAAACGCCTCAAGCGTCTGGCTTTGGAGGGGGTGGGTAGAGAAGGAAAAAAAATTGAATTTTAGGTTGCTGGCGGAAGCAAAAGCCCGGTGCAGATTTTCACAGCATACGAACTACACTGCAGCTGATGGACTCGAAGAAGTAGGGCAGAGGACCGGGCTTGGACTCTTAGGCATCGGACTTAGGGAGAGAGGCCAGAGACTGCGTTCAGGCCCCGACTGCAGAAGAAGCCTCGGATTCCCTCTCTGGATGGGGAAGGCCGTCAACCTGGCCCAAATCCCTGGAGCCAAAGCTATCATTGCCAAGACCCACAGTGGGGGCTATAAAACCGGGCTTCGTGCCAAAACCAGGCACTTCGGCAGTATAGACAACTCAGTGCAGGGTGGGGGCTGGGGAAGGGGGTAGTCCTGAGAGCTAAGAGCGAAGCTGGGAAGCTGCCGCGCTGCGAATCCGTTTTACGAAAGATGGGTGCAACTCTTAAGATTGATGGCTAGGGAGGAGCAAATCCCGGACTTGGATTTATGGAGAATGGAGTCCACCCAAATGCAGCCTAAATACCGAATCAGGCAGCTTATTTGAGTTCAAAGCCCAGCTGAATTTCGGCACTCTGGAAGCCTCGGGAGGACAGATAAACTCTGATGTGTGTTTTTAGAGAAAGGGACGTGTTGGGGTTAGAGCAGGGGTTAAAGTCCATCTCTGTATCTGTGGAAGGCGATGCATTGCTGACCACGCTGTCTGCTGAGTGGATGAAAGTCAGAAAAGGCTTTGAGAGTAGATAGAATTGAAGCAGTCAGTACACAGATCTTGGGTGGGTCTTCAATAGGAACAAAGTTTATCTATGAAAGCCTGAATGCATATGGGTAGGCCCTTAACCTGGCTCCCAAGAATCCCTCCTAAGTAGCACGTGCTGGCGGCAGAATTGGGAGGGAAGCACAGCAACAGAATTAGGAGCCACCAATGTAATTCACGTCCCTACTTCTTTAAAAAACACACCTTCCCTCCAGGACTGGAGGGTCTTGACTCTTCAAAACCTAAAATCTGTGGTCCCCAAACTTCAGGTAGGAGTACTTATGTGGGGTGCTGTATTCCCCCCACCCCACCCCCCCCCGCTGCCCCCATGGAAAACTCCATGTTTCAAGAGCTTCAGTCATGAAACTAAGTGACCAGGCCCTGGGAACTGAATCCAGGGAACCAAAGACACATTTTGAGTGCAGAAAGGTGTGACCGCTGACGGTTATGGTTGGAGAGGAGGGTTCCATCTCTGTGCCTCAGATTCCCACTTTGACATACCAACGGACCCTTGAAAAGCTTTGCTTTCTTCACGTGTGTGTGTGTGTGTGTGTGTGTGTGTGTGTGTGTGTGTGTGTGTGTGTGTAGCACTGGTGCTAGGGTTCAATGACCTAGCTGTGGTTGCCCAGCTTGTGTAAGGCCCTGGGTTCCACCTACAGCCCGAGGGGAGAGGAGTCCTTTGGCTATTAGCTTCCTTTTTCTCTCAGCAGCCCACTCATCTCTACTGCAAAAGCAATCCAGGAGGTAGTTCGAACTAGCACTCTCCGTTATGAGGAAAAGTCGCGGCATATTTTTTTAAGGACCAGGATTTTTTCAGTTTGGAAAAATCCTAGCAGGATGTCCCTCCCCCTCTCGCTTTCCAGATCCCTTCTCTCCCCCAGTGCAGACGATCAGTGGTACACCCCTGGTGGCGGCCGATTAGCTTGCCAGACTCCTTCCTATGCGTGGCTCTTGGGTTCTTGGGCAGGGGATTCACAAGGCAAAGGATGCAAGGAGGCTGTGAACGCTAAGAGTCACCCCCACACCCCGACTCTGCCTGCGCAGTCGCAGTGCTGGCAGTCGGGCTTCGGGAACCAAAGCTTTTGCGCGCGCGCAGATTCGCCCCTGCCGTGCGCCACTAACCCCCAACTCCTTAGTCTTACCAGAGGCCCAGACACAGCTCACTTCACTTCTAACATTCTGCCTTTGACTTCGGGGCTCCTTGCAGAGTGACAGCCTGGTTCTTTTCCTTGACACTACATTCCGTACATCCAGCCCCATTGGATCTATGCACAGGCTGTCCCGTGTCTTGAGTACCTCTGTGTAAATGGAGTCCTTAATTGGAGTAGATAATAAAAACCCAGAGTCAGATATATAGGAAAATACTGAGAGATCAGAAAGGAGGAGCAAGCCACCACCACACCTTACACTCTTAGCAGACAGAGTGGAGGGACAGAAACTCAATCACCGCCTTTGAGTCTATAGGCATGACACTTCATCTTTTGCGCACCATTTTCTAGAGGGCACCTATGCCCAGAGTGTCCCAGCACGACGGTACCCTAAGTTCTCTGTCATCTTATGATCCCATTTTCTGCACGTCTAGCAGTTAGACGCGTCAGTCCTAGGCATTATGGTACCCTACTCTCCTTGGGCCCTCATTCTTGTCCCCAGTGCTCCCTATTTGTTTGTCTCTGGCCCACCGCCTTCCAGGGGTGGAGGTGGGGTTGCTGTACCTGCAAGAGTGAGTGGACCTGTCATAAAAGCTGGGTGTATTCCTGTGGCCCCTGGAAACTCCCTATGCCGGATCCATGCAGTACCACATCAGTATCCACTCAAGTAGATAGCATGATAAAGACCTCACTCACAGAATGGTGGGCAATTATGAACGCATCTTTAACCCCAGAACTCAGGTAGTTCAATGGCAGTGAACAACGTGTCTGCCCTCTGGGATCGGCATTCTAATTGGTGAAACAAATACAAGATCCTGCAAATACATGAAAGATAAATGATGCAAGAATACAAGTGCCACCGAGGAAAAGAAGGAAAACAGACACTGAAGTGGTGGCAGGTTTTGCGGTACAGGAATAGGACCTAGGACTTCATTCATGTTAGACAGACACTCTCCCATAACCCAGCACTACCATCTTCAGTTAGGAGAAGTCCCTGAAGGTCTCTCTGAGAAAATGGAGTTTGAACAAAGATTGGAGAAAAGGGAGGAGCCACAAAGTTGGAGTGGGAATATGAGGAAAATCCCTCCAGGCAGAGTGAACAGCCTTTTTCCCAGGAACCTGAGGCAGAGACTTTGAGCAGAGCAGTGAAAGCCCCTCAGATGAAAGGGAGGAGGGAAGGACCAAGGAAGAGGTAATGTGAATTGTGCTGGCTTAGTGGGCTGTGCACCCACAACTATGGGAAGTTGTTGAGGGAGGAAAAGAAGGGTTCCAACTGGCTGCGGTGTCCACAGGTCCTTCTGGCCACTGTGGGGAAAAGGTATTGGGTCAGGAGCAGATGCCAGAGACTCTGATAGTCCAGGATCCAGGCTAATAGTGGGAAGAAATGAGATGGCAAGGAAGATTTGGGGTCTGGGATGTGGCTTGTCAGTAGAGCATCTGCCTAAAATCCCACTGTGAGTGCCTAGGAATGTGAGCCAGTATTGTAGCATTAGCTTAGACTCCCCTGGGGAGGGGCTCTTGCTGTGGTCCTGTCTGTTGAAGCAGTTCTACCCCAGCATAGTATGGAAATGGAGCAGATGACTTGGACATGGAATGAGGACAAGGCAGCCTGGAGTGTGGCTGAGCTTGGGAAGGATGGTGAAGGCGCACAAGGACACTTAGAATTAGACTCATCGGTTACATTTGCTCCACCAACGAGCAAACAAGTTAGCCCCTGGCCACAGCACAGGTGAACCACACTTTTGACAAGACTCACAGAAGGGGCGGTGGAGGCTCCAGAACTTAAGGAATTATGTAATCAGAGTCAAAGCTGGGTCAGGTGGCACATGCCTGTAACCTCAGCACTCCGGAGGTTGAGGCAGGAGAAAAGCCATGCGTTTGAAGCCATGTATTATTATAATATATGATTCCATTAGTGTGAAATGTCCAAAATATGAATACAGAAAACAGATGGGTGGTGGCCTGAGACTGGGGGAGGGAGAGAGCGAGGAAGGTATTAGGCATTTGGGGGGAGAGGCACTCCCTAGCTTGGTGCTGTTGGGAGGGGAGAAGTATATCTTTAGGAGTTGGAGCTTTGTTAGAGGTCTTTGATTCATAAAGTATCTTTGTTACTTTTCTGTAAAAAGGCAACTTAGAAAAGAAAGAGTTTTTTTGAGCTTTCAGTTCAATGGTTAGAGACCATGACCACCATGGTGGGAAGCATGGTAGCAGGCAGGCTGGAACAGTAGCTGAGAGCTCACATCTGAGACACAAGCTCAAGGCAGAAAGAGCTAACTGAGAATGGTGTGGTCTTTGCCCCAGTGACACACCTCTCCAACAAGGTCACACTTCCTAACCCTTCCCAAACAGTTCCACCAACTGTTCAAGACCAAGTGTTCACACATGAGCTTCTGGGGGCCATTCTTGTTCAAACCACCACACTAAGGATGACATTTGTAGTCTGACTTTCCTTTGGGCTCACAAGTAACAACATGGAGACTTATTATTGATTATAGAATCTCAACCTATACCTTAGGCTTGTCCTACTAGCTCTCATAACTTAAATTAATCAATTTATATTAATCTACATTCTATCACGGGCATTATCTCTCTTCCATCTTGCACCTCCTGTTTCTTCTCCGTGTCTCCTGGCACTTCCTCTGCACTTGGATTATCTCCTCAGACTTCCTCTTTCTGCCTGGAAGTCCTGCCTATACCTCTTGCCTGGCTATTGGCTATTTATTTTTTTATTAAAGCAATCACAGCAAAATATCTTCACACAGTGTACAAATATCCCACAACAGACACTGAAGGGGACTGGGTGCTCTTTTCCTGTCTCCCCTTTTACCTCCTGTCCAGGAAGTGAATGGTGTGTCCCCCCCACTACAGCTCCTGCTGAGAAAGATGTGCTAACTCACTACAGACCATGTGGTTATGGAGGGGACCTCTAACACTAGGTGCCAAAGACACGCCTTTGGGGCTGATGTGCAGCATAGTCGGTAGAGCGCCCTCCTGCCACACACCAGGTACTATCTCCATCACTACAAAACTAGTAAGTGCATAAACTTTCCTCTTTGCAAATTGATTTGTATCAGGTATTTAGTTGAAGACAGTTTTTTTGTTGTTGTCGTTTGAGTCAACAACTTTATTATCAGTTTGCTTCCTAGAAAAAAAGGTGCAAATAATGGGTTAGGGTTGTAGAATTAAAAAGAAGACCCAGCTGTACACATCCTTGTAGACAGAGTTTCTGTCCAGCCTGATTCTGCCATCCTTCAGCCCCAAATAACCACACTGATGCTTATATTATAAACTGTTTGGCCAATGGCTCAGGCTTCTTATTGGCTAGCTCTCTCTATTATTAACCCATTTTTATTAATCTAAATGTTTCCATGTGGTTTTGGCTTACTGAAAAATGCTCCAGCATATTACTCCTTCAGCCGCTACATGGCATCTCCCTGGCGACCTCTTTCTCCTCTTCTCCCCAGAATTCTCCTTGTCTGGCAGCTCCACTTATACTTCCTGCCTGGCTACTGGCCATTCATCAGCCAATAAGAGAAACATACATACAGAAGGACATCCCCATTGCGTCCTCTACATGTGGCGTAGGGTGGTGTCCCAGCAGGTGTCCCTCTGCAGATTCAGGCCTCTAGACAGCAGGTACAGCAGCTGTTCTTACAGTGGGTGCATAGGAACTCTGCAACAGCAGACACAGGAGCAATTGGGTGAGTCAAAAGTCTGAAGGCAGATGCTCACAGCTATGCTAGGAGGAAGTCATCATTTCTATTCTTTCTGACATGGTCTCATGTAGCCCAGGCTGGCCTTTGGCTGGATAACTCAGGATGACCTTTTTTTTTTTTTTTTAATTTTATTTTATTTTATTAGTTCTAGATAGGGAACAAGCTTATTTCAAGTCCCTTCTCCCTCTCCCTCCCCTCACCCCCAAACTTTCTCCCCCACCCCCAGCCCATCCCCCCAACCCCATCCACCCACTACTCCCCAGGCAGGGTAGGGCCCTCAACGGGAGCTCAGCAAAGTCCACCAAGTCTTCCTATGCTGATCCTACTCAGGATGACCTTGAACTCCAGTCTCTAACTCCCAAGTGGGAGTGCTGGGATTACAGGTAAGCCAACCACACAAGGTGATGTGTGGTGCTGGGGATTGAACCTAGGCCTGGTGCATGTTTGTGTAGGCTTTCCATCAACTGAGCCACATCTGCAGTCCCTTCGTGGTTTTCTTTTCTTTGATTTGTGTCTTCTGACGTATATCAGGAGGCGGGGCGTGTTTGTTCCATGTCCATGGCTCTAAGTCCACAGTCCAGAACTGTCCTAGGTAAGTAATAGGTGTTTCTGAGGAGGTAAGGGAGTACGCAAGAACCCAGGAAGCTGCTGAGCTGGCTCCAGTCTGAGCAGTAGGTTGGTGGGCAGTTTGAGTTAGGCAAGGGCTTAACATGAACCTAGTTGGAGCGTGCTTCTTTCCCCGGCCACTAGGGGCCGCTGCCCTACTGCTCTGCGGCCACCAGGTGAAGCGGCCACCCCTTCTCCCCAGGTGTGCGGGAGGCACCAGTGCCCCCAGGGCCTGGGAAGGAGGAAAGCTGAGGTAGATGAGTGGGGAGTTCCGAGGGAAGGAGACTGCGGAGCTTGTCTGAGATGGGAACTGTGAGGGGAGGGTAAGAGGGGAGAAAGGAGAGAGCCTGGAGGAGGCTACCCAGGACAGATGTCAGAGTAGGGATCTACAGAGACAGGTGAGCAGGTGGGAAGGAGGTCCTGGAGGGGTAGCCTTTAGTGCTTTCCTGGCGGTGACTTGGGTGGCCCCCTGAGATAGATGACAGTGTGCAGGGCTGTCCGGTAGTGAGCATCCCCAGGGGAGGAGATGGAGGATAGACTCTCATAGGTAGGTAGGTGTGTGTGTGTGTGTGTGCGCGCGCGCGCGCGCGCGCGCGGCGCGCGCTGCTGGCAGAAAATCTAAGTGAGCCACAGGGAGCCAAGGCATAGGTGGAAGTCAGGTAGAGACTTGGGGAGGACACTGAGGCACCCAACAACCAGTGAGTTTCCAGCTATCTCAGGCTAAGGTGATGGGGAGGCCGGACGGCTGGAGATAGAAACCTCTTCTGGTTTTGGAAGAGAAGAGTCCCACTGTAGAGGTCTGAGGGGGCTGCAAGGAAGGTATAGGCAGGCTGCGGCTGCAGTAGGAGACAGGGAGTGGTGTAGTCTAAGGCAGTATGGAAGGGCGCGCGCAACAGGACTGGAGGGGCCCTGTGTGTGCAGATAACAGAGAGGTTGGGAAAGGACACAAAAGGACATGGGTGGCTTCTGTGTACGTGGAGGCTATTGCTTCCTAATCATGCCCAGGCCCCTTGAAGGAGTTACAAAGGCAGAACTGACCCAGGAATGGAGGGGATGGAGGCCTTGGGGCGGATGGAGGCAAGGGTGGGGGGCAGTGGGGGGGATAGGGAGCAGAAGCAGGGCCGCAGGGGCTGGAGGTAGTGGGGCAGGATGGAGGGGGTCAACAGCTTGGAGAACTGAAGCCATATCTCCCTTTGAAGCCCAGTCACTATGACTCCAGCTGGATGCTAGGACATGGGCACTGCTCTGGTGAAAGAATGGGTTCTGCAAAAAGAACCCAGATGTCAGGTGGCCGTATGTGTTGTTCTTGTTGCCATAGCCGATGTCTGATTTATAGAGAGAAGATTCTGGCATGACCTATTAACCTTGCGGCCTTTGGGCAAAGCGGGACACATGATGATACAAAGCCAATCTCGGCAGGGCAGAGATGTGAGGACGATGCTCTCTGGGTGACTGTAGATCCCCCAGCAGCCCTCTTTTTTGTTTGTTTGTTTGTTTTTTGAGACAGGGTTTCTCTGTGTCGTTCCGGCTGTCCTGGAACTCACTCCGCACACCAGGCTAGCCTTGAACTCAGTCTCCCAAGCGTTGGGATTAAAGGCGAGCACCACTACCGCCCAGCTGTGCCCTCATTTCTTAAATGTGCCCCTGCATGCTCGAGCACTGTAAGTGGTTGACCACCTGGTGGCACTGTATTGGAAGGTTCTAGAAACTGGGAGGTCAGGACCAGCTTGAAAAATTAGGTCACTGAGGAATTGTGTTCAAGATTTTACCAAGTCTCCAGACCCTTGTTGTTGTTGTTTTTCTTCTGCTTCCTGTTTGCTATGATGCCTCAGGCTTTCATGCGGGCATCATGTGATGTTCTGTCTGGGAGCACGCAGCTGAGCAAACACGGAGGGAACCTTCTGAAACCCTGAGCCAAATAACTCTTTCCTCCCCTGAGTGGTTCTCTTAGGAATTTGCTCATAGTAACAACAAAATAACTATCGAAGGTACCAAGGTAGGGACCAAACTTTTAACATGTGGGCCTTGGTGGGGACTTTCATCTGTAGTTTGTACAGAACTCCCCAGCCTCAGATCTACAGAGTAAAATTGCCATCATGCAACAGTTCCACCGTGGGAGTAACTCACAGTGGGGACAAAGAACAGACGTTGGGAGGTTCCTTTCCTATGACATTTAAGGACAGGTAGCAATCTGGAGATAGTGCAGGCCTTGGGGTCCCTAAATGCAGTGCAGCACTGTGGATGCTTATGGCTGATGAAGGGTCTAGAGGGTCACTTGTCCAGTGCATTCTGGGGCAGATGCAGCATCCTTAGTTGCCACCTGCTAGATGTCAGCGGCATACTCATAGTTGTGACAAGGATCTATCAGTAGAGGCAAAAACACTCTCAGAGGAGAGCTCTTGGGAGAGTGAGACTTTGTATAGAATATTTTCTGCAACACAGACTTCTGGGCTTCGAATGGTCCCTATCTTGAGATACATGGTGGTAACAAATGTGGAATATTGGTTAAAAAAAAAAAAAGACAACTTAGAGGGACTGAGGAGATGTCTTAATTGCTAAAGTATTTGTCACATAATTGTGAGGACCTGAGCTCAGTGCCTGCACCTGTGAAAAGCTGGACAGCAGTGTGTACCTGTAACCCTAGGCATGGGGAGCAGGGACAGGAGACCACTCGTGGTTTACTGGCCTGCCAGCCTAGCCTAATGGGTGAGCTCCAGGTTCAGTAAGGGCCCCTGTCTCAAAAATTAAAGGGGAGGGCTAGCAAGATGGCTCAACAGGCACTTGCTGCCAAGCCTGACGATTTGTGTTCAGTACCCAGAACCTACATGGTAGAAGAAGAGACCAGACTCAAGAGAATTGCCCTCTGACCTCCACAGGCCATGGCACACATGCACTCTTGTGTGCATGTGCACAAACACACACGAGCAATGTAATAAATATTTTAATTAGGTTAAGTAATGTACTGAGGATAATAACATGCTATACCTACCTTTGCCGCCCCCCATGAACACATACACACAAATACACGTAGAAAAGTTAAAGACCTCTCCTCTTGTGCATCACCAGCTGAACTCATGCCTAAAGTCTACCAGTGACAAGGGCATGGCTCATTGGTAGAAAAGACAGTCCAGAGTCTACCACTGAGGGGCCGGGGCTTGGCTTGGTGGTAAAGCCTCTGTCTAGAATCCTCCAGAGAGGGACTGCAGGTGTTTGCCATTCTATAGTAGGGTATTTGCCTAAGGTCTTTGGCCCTAGGTTACATTGCCATAAAAGGGCACTCAGGACCAATGTTCCTCTATCTTGATCTGGGAGTTGTAACTCAATCAGTGGTAGAGCACTTGCCTGGTGTTATGTGGTCTTAGGTTCCATTCCCAGCATCAGAAATACAAAAACAAGAACCCAAGATACAGGTGACTCAAAACACAAGAGTCAACCTGCCACAGAGCTACCCTCAACATGCGACTAACAGGGCTGTGTGTCTGAGTCTGTGTATGAAATGTCGAGAGCAGGCAAACCTTGAAGAGGCAGAGGGGAGATCAGAGGCTGCAAGGGGTTGGAGAAAAGGGAAAACAAATGAATTTGAGGTAAAGAGAATGTTCTAGAATTAAGAGGTGATCATCACACAATTCTTGACTGTACTGAGCTGTACTTTTGCTTTCTCTTTGGTGGGGGGCTGGAACCCAGGGCTTTGGGAGGGTAAGCACCCTAATACTGAACCACAGCCTACCTAGCCTTTGACTTACATTTTTCTTAGTTTGCTTGTTTATTTTGTCCTTCATAAATGCAAAATGCATTCTGACCATTGCCCTGTCCTCCCTTATCTCCCTTCCACTCATCTGCTCTTTCTTCCCCTCCACTGCTTTGCCATGTTTATGACTTTTCATTTTGTTTTGTGAGCCACTGAATTTAACTAGGCTGGTCTCTATGACTCTGGGTTTGGTGCTACCCACTAGAACCTGATGGGCTCACCAGTTTTCTTTATTTCTTTAGGAGACAGTGTCTCATTCTGTAGAAGTCTGGCCTGGAACTATGGAACCCAGGCCATCCTCAAACTAATGGCAATCCTCCTGCCTCAGCCTTCTGAGTTCTGGGATGACAGGCAGCACATCCCATTTACTGTTAGAGCAGTGTACATAAATTAACAAACCCTGGGCATTTAATTATAGCATCAGACACAAGGTGACAGCAACGACAGTGGCATCCGTAGGCGTCAGGATGTGGCTGACTTCTTTCTTTTGTGGGAAGCTTCCAGGCACTCTGCAGCCTCACTAGCCTTCTCTCTGCTTCAGCAGATTCAGGCCTCCCCTGTTGCCCAGGCCTTTCTGCCCCCACTGGTTAGTCTGCCCTGCTGTCATTTATCCAGTTCCAGTCAGCAGCTTGAGCTAGCCTCTGACCCTCAGCCACTATCTTTCCAAGGCTAAGGGATCGATACCTAGAACCAAGAAACGTTTTTATTTGTTTTGTTTCCAGTTTGCCTGAGCCCTCCTGTCTCACAAACACCATTCTAGAGGCGTGGGGCCACCTCTCTTCTTTCAATTTCCTGTCTTTTTAGTTAATTAGTTTTGTTTTGTTTTTTTGAGACAGGATTTCTCTGTTAGCCCTGGTTGTCCTGGAACTTGTTCTGTAGACCAGGCTGACATTGAACTCAGAAATCCACCTGTTTCTGCCTCCCAGATGCTAAAATTAAAGATGTGTGCCACCATCACCCAGATCCTTTTATTATTATTTTTTAATTTTATTTCATTGCATTGGTGGTTTGCCTACATGTATATCTGTGTGAGCATGTCAGATACCTTGGAACTGGAGTTACAGACAGTTGTGAGTTGCCATATGGGTGCTAGGAATCGAACCTGGGTCCTCTGGAAGAGAAGCCAGTGCTCTTAACCACTGAGCCATCTCTCCAGCACCATATATATATATTATATATATATATATATATAATATTATATATTTATATATATATTATATTTTATATATATTAAAGTCTTCTTTATAAAGAAATTATTTTATTATTTTTTATTTCATGAGCGTTGGTGTTTTCCCCACATTTATGTCTGTGTGAGCATGTCAGATCCCTTGGAACTAGATAGTTGTAAGCTGCCACATGAGTGCTAGGAACTGAACCCTTGTCCTCTGGAAGAACAGCCAGTGCTCTTAACCACTGAGCCGTCATCTCTCCAGCCCTGCTTTTATTATTTTATAGTCATTAAATCATGGATTTCACTCTAACATTTTCATCAACACATACTTTGATCACAGTTGCCTCTCAAGTTTGGCCATTCTGGCACAGCTGCAGCCTCAGCACTTCCAATGCCAGAAGCTGAAGGGCCTCCGCAGTCCTATAGTGAGTTTGAAGCCTGGAATACATGACACTCTATGTCTCAAAAACCAATGTCCCATCACTGCTTCCCCCCACTGACCCCCTTCCTACTGCCAAAGAGCCACACACGTTTATACATACAGGTGCAAGCTAGAGTGCACGAGTGTGTGTGTGAATAAAATTAAAACGGAAAAATCAAAATAAGACTGGAAAGCATCAAATCGGGCAGTCCCAGAGGCCCTCGACATGCCGCTTGTGCGCAGGAGCACAGGGCCACAAGTCCACAGGCTCCACTGGCCTCCTTTTCAGACTCTCCGCCCTTGCAATGCTAGGAGCAAATCCATGGCTGACAGCCATTCCTCACTCTGAGCCTGGAAAGTGGGAGAGGGGTGGAGGAGTTTTTTCCATCTGCTCTTCCTGTGATGGAATGAGGTTTTCACTGCTCACAGTCACCTTTCCTCCCATCTCTTCTAGGCCAAGGGGACAAATAACATAGATTCTGGAAAATAGCTTTGTTGGCTACTCACCAGGGTGTGTTAATATGGTTCATTTTATGCCCTGGGGAAGGAAAATACTCCATGGAGCTATTGGGGATAGGGGCTCAGTGTGTGTGTGTGTGTGTATGTGTGTGTGTGTGTGTGTGTGTGGTGTGTGTGTGTGTGTGTGAGAGAGAGAGAGAGAGAGAGAGAGAGAGAGAGAGAAAGAGAGAGAGAGACAGACAGACAGACAGACAGACAGACAGAGGGAGGGAGAGAGGGAGGGAGACTGTGTGTATATACACAATGCCCTTGTCACCCCAAAGAACATTCCAGAACATCTTATTGGGATCCCAACTGACCTTTCTTTCATTTATTTATGTTTATTTATTTATTTATTTATTTATTTATTTATTTATTTATTTGGGTTTTGCGAGGCAGGGTTTCCCTGTGGCTTTGGAGGCTGTCCTGGAACTAGCTCTTGTAGACCAGGCTGGTCTTGAACTCACAGAGATCTGCCTGCCTCTGCCTCCCGAGTGCTGGGATTAAAGGCGTGCGCCACCACCACCCAGCTTGTTTTTTTATTTTTAAAATCTCTTTTTTTCCCCCGGGAAGATAAGTGTACCATAGCATCCATATGGAAGTTGGAGAGCAACTTGAAGTGGTTCTCTGCTTCTAGCATGCGAGTCCTCACCTTTTGAGTGTGGGTCCTGGGGACTGAATTCAGGATGCAGGTTGTCAGGATTGGCAGCAAGTGTCTTCACCTGCTCAGCCATTTTGCTAACTCTTGTCTGTTTGTTTGTTTGTTTAACCCTAACTAGCTTAGAACTTGCTCTGTAGGCCAGACTGGTCTTAAACTCACAGAGATCCACCTGCCTCTGTCTCTGGATTGATGAGATTTAAAGATGTGTCCCACCACATCTATCCCCTACCCCTTTTTGTTTTTTTTGTTTTGTTTTGGTTTGTTTTTTTGTTTTTTGTTTTTAAGAGGGAACCTGTTTATTTTTTATTTTTATTTTTATTTATTTATTTATTTATTTTGGTTTTTCGAGGCAGGGTTTATGTGGCTTTGGAGGATGTCCTGGAACTCACTTTTTTTTTTTTTTTTTTTTTTTTTTTTTTTTTTTGCCGCCTGTTTACTTTTTGATACAGGGCCTTGTGTGGTCCAGACTGGCTTCCAACTTACTATATAGTTGAAGATGGCCTTCAATGCCTGGCCCTCCGGCCTCCACTTCTTGAATGTTGGGGTCACAGGTGTATATTGTCACATCTGATTATGTGGTGCTACGGGTGGAACCCAGAGCTTTGTGCGTACTAGGCAGGCACTCTACCAATTGAGCCTCATCTCCAGTCCCTCCAGGCCACCTTTCTATTTAAGTATTGCCGCCCAGAGCCCTATGGAACCCATTCCCACTTGGAATGAAGGGAGTTTTGTTAGAAAACATCTGAGTCCATGTAGTGAACACCAACTAAGTATAGAGCCTGAGCTAGGCACAGGCAGTAGTCTCTCAAAGCTTTGCCCTTCCTAGATGCATATTCGCGATGGGGTGGTAAGCACCGCTGTAAGACTAGTACTGGAGAGCAGGGCTGCATCATAAGGACTACATAACCAGATCCTGACTCTAAATGAATGAATAAATAAATGCTTTATCTGAGGAGACAGCTCAGGGAGTGTTTGCTGGGGTGGCATGAGGAGCCTGAGTTTGGATCCCCAACATGGAAGTCAGGCCTGGTGGCATGTGTCTCTAACACCAGCTATGGGGGAGGTGGAGACAGGAGGATCCCTGGGATAGCTGACAGCCACTGTAACCCAATCAGGGAGCTTCAGGTTCAGTGACAGTCAGACCCTGTCCCAAAAAGCAAGGTGTGGGGCTGGTGATATGGTTCAAAGGGCAAAGTCACCTGCTGCCAAGCTTGAGTTCAACCCACGGGGCCCACACAGTGGAGAGAGCTGACTCCACACAATTGTACTTTGATTCCCATTCTCACACTCCAGCTCATGTGTCCACACAGGCACACCCCCCCCACACACACACACAACCAATAATATTCACATAAACCTAAGCAAAAACAAATAAAATGAAATATTCAGGTAGACCTTTGCACACATGTACACACACATGCATACATGAACAAATCACATACCAAAAACAATTTTAAATAAGGACCAGTGAGCTCATTAGTGAGCATTTGCCTAGCATGTACAAGGTCTTTGGCTTGCATCCAAGCTCTTCCAATGATGATGAAGATGATGGTGATACATTAGACAAAGTGTACTAAACTAAGCTGATTGGTGCTGGCCCCATGCCCTTAAGCCCAGTACTTGGGGGACAGAAACAGGCTGATCTCTGAGGTTGAGGTCAGCCTAGTCTACAGAGCGAATTCCAGGACAGCCAGGGCTACATAGAGAAACCATATTTTGGAAGAAAAAAGCCCACTAAACTGGGCTGGTGAGATGGCTCATCAGGAAAAGGCACCTGCTGTGCGACCTTGAGTTCAGTCTCTGGAACTCTTGGAAGTTGCTGTCTGTTCTCTACATGAACGACTGTGGCATGACTGCTCCACCATAAGATTATGATACATAAATAAATAATACCTCAAGTCCATCAAACTGTGTTTCTAGTTGGGGAGCTTATGCTGGGAATGTGGGCTGTAGTGGGATAGGTAGTGGCGTGTAT
The DNA here is from genome assembly GCF_003668045.3 of Cricetulus griseus. Lineage (NCBI taxonomy): Eukaryota > Metazoa > Chordata > Mammalia > Rodentia > Cricetidae > Cricetulus > Cricetulus griseus. The sequence goes on from NC_048596.1 coordinate 160,538,478, forward strand.
CTAAACCCCAGCATTCTGGAGGTGAAGGCAGAAGGACTCGGAGCTTAAGGTCATCGTGGCTACATGGTGAGTCCCCAGACGGCCTGAGCTATATGACACCCTGTCTCAAAAAAGTAAAAGCCCAAGATATCGTAAGTCAGACTGTTTCCACACAGCAGACATTATTGCTTTCAAGTCTGGAGCCTAAACATACAAGTTCATGGTGCCAGTCTGACTGTTCTTACAGAGAGATGAGGAGTCTCTGCTCTACCGTCACATGTCCTAGGACTCTGCCTCCTATATAAAGTCACAGTCCTGCTCAGGAGGTCTCTAAATGTTCCCACCTCCCACTGCATAATACTATGACCTTGGAGGGTTAGGGGTTTCAACTCAGAAGCTTAGAGGAAAGCAGACAGATTCTGGAAACAGTACTTGCTCCTCCATCCTGTCATGTCCTCCTCCTCCCTTCAGTGGGTTAAACATCAGAATCCCTTCAACATAGTTTCCTAGAACTAGAGAGTGGGAGCGTTTTTTGGGAAAATGAGATCTTTGAAGGCATAATTAGGAATCTTCACATGGGCAGGGCAGTAGTGCACTCATGCCTTTAATCCCAGCACCCAAGAGGCAGAGGCAGGTAGATCTCTGTGAATTCGAGGCTAGCCTGGTTTATAGAGCAAGTTCCAGGTCAGGCTCCAAAGCTACACAGAGAAACCCTGTCTGGGGCGGGGGAGAATCTCCACATGAGATGTGCCCCAGTACATTGGCAAGTGTCCCTGTGAGAGAAGAGGAAGGGAGATAAATACAGAGACATGGGGACAAAGGCTGAACCTGGAGCTTGCAGTTGTAGCGAGTCTGGCTAGCCAGTTAGGCCCCTGCAGCCCTCCTGTTTCCCCCTGGCCACAGTGCTGGGTTACAGACCCGAGCTGCTATGTCAGTGTGGTCCTGACCTTGCCCCTCATGCTTGTGGAGCATCATCTCCCCAGTCCTTGGCTTGAGCCACCCAGTTTAGAGTTTGTTATAGCTGCTATAGGGAACTAATACCTTTCTCTTATTGTTTGAATCTAAAATGTCCTCACAGACTCATGTTCCAACACCCGTTCCCCATCTGGTGTCAATATTTTGGGAGGCAATAGACTGTTTAGGAGGTGGGGCATAGTTGGCAGAACTAGGTTGGTAAGGGGGTTGGCCTTTGAAGGTCAAACCTTGTTCCTGGTCCTGGTACCTGTCTGCCTTCTGGCATATACTCCCAACAGCCTGCCCTACTAGGGTGGTTTGAAACTTAAACTGTGAGCCTGTATAAAAGTTTAAGGAGCCAGGCAATGATGGCACACACTTTTACTAGTACTCGGGAAGCAGAAGCAGCAGATCTCTGAGTTTGAGGCCAGCCTGGTCTACAGAGTGAGTTCCAGGGCAGCTCAGGCTGTTACACAGAGGAATCCTGTCTTGGAAAAAAAAAAAAAAAGTTTAAGGCAGGGTCTCATTGTAGCCCAGGCTGGCCTCAAACTCACATCACCACGTAGCAGGTGACCTTGAGTTTCTGATCTCCCATTCACACACTCTAAATGGTGAAATTACAGGTAAGTAGCTCTATGTCCAGTGTATATGCAGTGCTGGAGATGGGACCAGGGCCTTGAGCCTCCTAGGCAAGCACTTTGCCAGCTAAGTCACATCTCCAGCCTCCAGAAGTAATCTCTCCTCCTTTAAGTTGTTCTCTCAGAAATTCTGTCACAGAAATGTAAAGGCGACCAATAAGGAGTTGGTAAGATGGCTGGGCCGGTAAAGGCACTTGCTGTCAAGCCTGTGGACCTGAGTTTCATCTCTGGATCCCACATGATGGAAGGAGAGAACTTAATTTCTGCAAGTTATCCTCTGAACTCAAACACACACACACTCAGATACACACACACACACACACACACACACACACACACACACACACTCAGAACAATCTCCTCCTCCAGCAGATTCCTAAACAGTTATAGCGGTCTTGAGCTGCTCTCCCATCCTGCCTCTGCCCCACCCCCTTTGGCCACCGAGAGGGATCCACTTTGCTCAACCAGATGTCTGTTTCTTAGGTGGTGGCTCCTGTGTCATTAGACCCTCGGCAGCCACCCTGTACCCACCACACAGGCTCAAGGGGAGGAGTACCAAGGCTGAGAAGCTTCTAATTGCTTCGATAAAAACCAAGGGCTCTCTCTCCTCATGAGCCTTGCATCAAACAGGATAAACTGCCGTAGCTTTAAGCTTCCCCTGGCTAATGGCAGAAATCCAAAGATTCTATGCACTTGGGTTTTCTCAAAGTAAGACCTGAGGCTTTGATTGGAGCAGAGGGGTGGGTTCCTACTGGTAGGAAAGGGGAAAGAGTTTCAAGACTCTCTGTTTCCGGTTTCTGTTGCTGTGAGTAAACACCATGACCATAGCGACCTGGGGAGGAAGGGTTTTCATCTTACATTTATTTCTCAGGTAGCAGTCTGTCACTGAGGAATGTCAGGGCAGGAACTTAACCAAGACAGAGACCTGGAGGCAGGAGCTGATGCACAGATCATAAAGGCGTACTGCTTACTGGTTTGTTACCATGGCTTGCTCAGTCTGCTCTCTTATAGCACCCAGGACCACTAGCCAAGGAGTGGCCCTACCTACAGTAAGCTGGGTCCTCCCACATTACTCATCCACCAAGAAAAAGTAACACAAGCTTTCCCACAGGCAAAATGGGTGAGAGCATCTTCTCATTTGAGGGTCCCTCTCCCAAAATAACTCTGGCTTGTGTCAAGTTGCCAGCACAGTCTTCCAGAGGCCCATGTGTTCAAGGTCAGGCTGTCAGTGCAGCAGGGTTCACAGATGGGTCCTCTGCAAGGGACAAGCCAGATATCCTGTGTGACCAAGGTCTTAGAGGCCACTGGCACCTCTAGGACAACGTTTTGCTATTCTCTCGTGCACAGCATGAGAGTGGGGTCCCTGTCATCTGACTCCTAGCCTGTTTGGGTTGATGTATGTTAGCAGAAAGAGGGAGTTCTCTAGAAGTTTTGGCAGTTCCTTTGCAAGCACCTCCCCTTGAGTATGGATAGAACTCTGTGATCTGCCAAGAGAACGTGGTAAAAGTGGTGGGATGTCACTGCTGAAGTTAGGTTCTAAAAAGAGACCACACACACACACACACACACACACACACACACACACCACCCACCCCCACACCACCCCACCCACCCCCCCCACACTCACACACCCACACACAACACACCCACACACACAACACCACCATACCATCCCACCACCCCACACCCCCACACACCCCACACACATCACACCCACACACTCACACCACACACACAACACTCACACACACACACACACCACACACACACACACACACACACACACATCCTCTCTCAATCTTGCTCCTTAACTCTTTTTAGGATCTCACTACATAGCCCAGGCCAGCTCTAACCCATGGCAAACCTCCTGCCTCCACTTCCTGGGTGCTGAGAGTCTAATTGAGCACCACCCACGCCTGGCTGTCATCTTTTCTGATTTAATTGCAGTGGGTCCATGGCTCTTTGGACTTTTACTTAATTTTTACTTTACTTTTACTTAATTTCTTTGTTTTTTAGCTTTATTTATTGTATTGTATGTGTTGAGTGTTTTGCATACATACACACAAGCTGTAGGCCTGGTGCCTGCAGAGGTAAGAAGAGGGCACCAAATTCATTGGAACTGGAGTTACAGATGATTGTGAGCTGCCACATGAATGCAAGGAATTGAACCTGGGTCCTCTATAAGGACAACAAGAGCTCTTAACTGCTGAGCCATCTCTCCGGCCCTTGTTTGACTTTAAATTCATAACTGAAAATTGCATGTGTATTTATAGTGTGTCCTGTGGGGTTTGGAGACATGTGTATGTGGAGCATCTAAATGGAGCTAAAGACCATGATCTTTCAACTTTGCCTCAGAGCAAAGGCAGTATGAGGTCAATAGAAACTGCAGTGTGGTGTTTGAGTTTTTATCTTTCCCAGCCTAGGGATGTGAGTCCAATGCTCTTTCTCAGGCTGAGCAGTATAGGTCACTAGACTCCCCCCCCCCCCCCCCGCCCCGCCAGGCAGCAAGCAGCAGGAGGTGCTGAGAGCACACACATCTCTAGGGTGCTGTGTTGCTGAGCCAGGATGTTGGGTGAGTAGGTGTATTAAACACATCTAATTATTGTTAAACTCAGGGCTTGGAGGAGTTCATGAAGTGCTTGTCTGCCAGTGTGAGGACTGAGTTTGATCACTAGAACCCACATAAAAAAGGCAGGAGTGCTGGCCTGCTTGTAGTCGCAGTGGTGGGGAAGCTGGGATGGGGGATCTCTGGGGCTGACTGGTCAGCTAGTCTCCTGAATTGGTGAGCTCCAGGATCAGTGAGAGACCCTGTCTCAAAAAAAAAAAAAAAAAAAAAAAAAACAAGGTGGAAACTGAGAAAGGAGCCCAGAGTTGGACCCCATGCACTTGCACACACACATGTGCACTCAGAGTTTGACCCCATGCACTTGTGCACACACATGTGTGCACTCAGAGTTTGACCCCATGCACTTGTGCACACACATGTGTGCACTCAGAGTTAGACCCCATGCACTTGCACACACACACACGTGTACTCAGTTTGATCCATGCACTTGCACACACACGTGCACTCAGAGTTGGACCCCATGCACTTGCACACACATGTGTGCACTCAGAGTTTGACCCATGAACTTGTGCACACTTGTGTACACTCAGAGTTGGACCCCATGCACTTGTGCACACACACGTGTGCACTCAGGTGGACATGCACTCACATGCACACACAACCACATAAATAAGGATTTAGAGGCTTGCAGTTTGGTGAACCTACAATGGGTTAGCAGGATATTGCCCACTGTTAAGGTGAAGAACATCTGTATCTCACATACCCCCTATTTCCCTCTGGTTTTTATTACTGCCTTTCCTTTCTCTTTTTTCTAGAAAGAATATTTAAATATCTTAGTGATATTCCTAGAACACATTGATTATGAAGCAGGAGTGGTGGCTCACTCTTGTAATTCCTGCCCTTGTGAACTCAAGGCTGGTCTGAGATCTTGTCTTTTGGAGGGGAAGGGGTTGTTGTTTTTTCAAGACAGGATTTCTGTCATCCTGGTTGTCCTGGAGCTCGCTGTGTAGATCAGGCCGGCCTCAAACTCAGATATTCCCCTTGCCTCTGCCTTCTGAACACTGAGTGCTGGGATTACATGTATACACCACCACTGCCCAGAGATGCCTTGTCTTAAAACAAAATAAAACAAACAAAAAATGGGCTGGTGAGATGACTCATCTGGTAAAGGCACTTGCCACCAAGTCTGACTGTTTGAGTTCAGTTCCAGGGACCTACATGGGGGGAGGAGAGAACAGACTACCCAAGATGTCCTGATCTCTGTACATGCGCATGGGTGTACACAAATAAGTGTAAGGAAAACAAGTAAGAGCACCATTGTCATAACCTGTCTTCCCGTCCCTCCCATGTTGCAGATATTTTGAATCCCCGATAACATTTTTATCATGGTTGTGATCTGAGAGGTCTCCCAGACTGGTCTCTTCCCTTCCCTTCCCTTCCCTTCCCTTCCCTTCCCTTCCCTTCCCTTCCCTTCCCTTCCCTTCCCTTCCCTTCCCCCAGTAAACTTCCCTTCCTACCTGTTTGTCCCTTGCCATGGGATTCACAAATGTCCCCTTTGCGCCACGTATCACTTAACAGTAGGCCACTAAGTTTTGAAGTAATTCATCCACAGTCTGAGAGAAATGGATGCTTCTGGTGTGGTTGCCTGGGTTACACATCCAGGCCTTGTCTCAAAAGCAAACTGATGAAGGATGGCAGGGCAGGGGTGACAGGGATCCAGGGGGAAGGATGCCAACATGCAGACCCTGCAAGCTCCCTTTTTCTTCGCACTCTGTATCTGGACCGATAGCCAGGCCTGTCCACCTCTCCTCCATGTCTGTCTGTCCTGCAGTTGGCTTCCCCATCTGCTCTGCTGCCAGCCCAAGTGAAGCGTCACATCATATCCAGAGCTTCTTCTGCTCTCCATCCAGCTAAGGGTTTGTATTTGTTGTCTAGCTTTTTATTGGGGTGGGTGTTCATTAGGAATGTTTTGCCCAAATGTGTGTCTGTATACCATATGGACATAGTTTCTGCAGAGGCCAGAAAAGGGTGTTGGATCTCCTGGAATGGTAGCCGTGAGCTACTGTGGGTGCTGGGAAGTGGATCTGGGTCGTTTGCAAGATTGGCAAGTGCTCTTAATGGATGAGTCACTTTCCAGCCCCTGTTGTTTAGTTTCTTAAAGTATGAGGTCCAGGACAGCCAGGGCTGCATAGAGAAACCTTGTCTTGAAAAACCAAAACCAAACAAACAATTAATGTGTGCTTATGTACACATATGTGTAGGTACCTATGGAGTTCAGAAGAGGGTACCAGATCCCTTGGAGCTGGAATTACAGACAATTATAATCTGCCCAACTTGTGTATTAGAAACTGAACTTTGGTCTTCCCGGAAAGGCACCTAACTGCCAGCCATCTTCCCATCTCAAGGCTGCTGTTTTTAATCATAAAAACACAACAGGCACACAGTAGGTACTCATTATCAGTGTACTGAATTAAGATGTCCAGTGAGGTTAGACCAGGTTTGTCTCATGACCCTCAGTTCTGAGGTCACCAGAGCTGACTTTTGGGCCCTGCATGCAGCTCCCTGCCTGCCTGTCCTTCAGCACAGCCATGCTCAGCCCAAGCTACACTGTCACTATGCACATGGCCAGTAGCCACTAAGCAATTACTGAATGCACAGGGCAAATGTTCTCATTTCATCTTCCCAATAATTGCTGCCACTGCTCCCCATTTGCAATCAGAAAGGTTCGGGCACACAGAAGCAAGGCCATGTGGTTTCTTGTATGTGTGGTGGCACTGTGTAGGCATATCTGTGTGTGTGTCCCTGCATGTGGAGGTCAGAAGTGAATCTCATATGTCACTCTTTTTGTTTGTTTGTGTTTTTAGAGATGGGGTCTCTCTAAGCTCTGGCTGTCCTGAAACTCACTATGTAGGCCAGGCTGATCTTGAACTCACAGAGATCTGCTTGCCTCCACCACCAGTGCTAAGGTTAAAGGTGTACACAACCATGCCTGGTTGAGGTGTCTCTCTCTTTTCTTTCTTTCTTTCTTTCTTTCTTTCTTTCTTTCTTTCCTTCCATCCTTCCTTCTTTCTTCTCTCTCTCTCTTTTGGTTTTTGGAGAGTTTCTCTGTGCAATAGCCCTGGCTGTCCTGGCACTCGCTCTGGAGACCAGGCTGGCCTCCAACTCAGAGAGATCCACCTGCCTCTGCCTCCTGAGTGCTGGGATTAAAAGTGAGCACTATTACTACCCAGCTTTTTTTGGGGGGGGGAGGGGCTTCTTTCATAGCTCTGGCTGGCTGTCCTTGAACTAGCTGTGTAGACCAGGCTGGCCTCAAACTCACAGAGATCTCCCTGCCTCTGTCTCCCGAGTGCTGGGATTAAAGGGGTGTGTGTGTGTATGTGTGTACCACTAGGTGTTATTCTTTATGTGTGTCTGTGTGAATGTGTGTGTGTGTGTGTGTAGGTATAATTGTCATGGCATAGTATGCTCTCCAAGGTAGAGGGAGCAGACTGGGGTGCACAGACTCCCATAGTCTTGCAGACTTGGCACCTGGGCCAGCTGTTTGCCCCTCTGACTATCAGGGTTTAGTACCCTGGAGAGCATCTCCCCAGGCTGTGGAAGCAGGGCAGGACAGGTGAGTCATCCTGCAAGAGGTGCTGTTGCTCTCCTTGCTCTGAGATATTAGGCTGAGCCACACTCCCTCTGAAACCCAAGCCCTCTGTTCCTCCTGCTCACATCTGGTTCACACCAGCCCCTGGCTGGGAGATACTCTTTCTAAGAAGTCCCTGAGATGGAATTACCCCACCCTTTCCCGCCCCGTGTGTCACACTCTTTGTTTTTTGCACTCTCCAGGACTTCTCACTTGCTGAGCAGGCCAGTTCCTCAGGTGGATCCTACTCTTGGACCCTAGGAAGGCACGTCTGAGACCCATTCAATCTGTAATGGCTTTCTCTCTCCCTCTCTCTTTCCCTCTCCTTAGCTCCCGCCCCTGGGAGTTTGTCTTGTTATGTATTTTTTTTTTTAAGACAGGGTTTTGTCTGGCTGTTCTAGAACTCTTTATGTAGACTAGGCTGGCCTTTAACTCACAGAAACCCATCTATCTTCCTTGCTTCCTGGGTGTTGGGATTAAAAGTGTGTCTCTCCCATTTCTAGAGTTAACCATAAGAGCATTTATGTATCTTGGTCGACTCATCTGATAGAAGCTGACTGAGGGGACTCAATGGTCCCTAGTTTGTTCATCATTAACTGGTATTTGCCCAGCACTTACTGTGTATTACACCATTTTGGCACTAAGGATACTATGTTAAGGCAATGTGAAATGCTCTGAGGAGGACTGATATCCTATGTAAATGGGACTAGGTCGGTAGGTTACCCCAAACCGTAGAGACTGCTAGTACTGTAGACACAGTACTGGGCCTTTTTTTTTTTTTTTTTTTTTTTTTTTTTAGTCTTTGTAGTGATAGGTTTCATTACTATCCACCCTTTTCTAAATGAGAACCAAGCTTCAGAGAGAGAGCAACGTGCCTAAGCTCACACAACTAATAATATCAAGTCAGATTCCAGCCCCAAGTCCTTGGATTCCAGAGTTCAGGTCGGATGGCAGTGACACAGAGGAAAGGCTGTTAGGGGGTCAGGGAGCTCCTTCTCTGAAGGAGACATTGAACAGACAGGCCTACACATAAGGAAGGCCAGCAGCGGACATCTGCAGGCAGTCAGTGCCCCTCAGGCGGGCACATGTTGACTGTATCTGGGGTGCTGTGAGGGGACCCTATGATGGGGCAATAAGCCTAATTATGCACTGTTGCACCCCCTGTGCTTCGGCGACCCCCTTTCGGCAGTTCAATAGTCACCTGGCATTTTGTAAGACTCTTTTTTGTTTGCTTTTTCGGACAGGGTCTCACCCTGGAGCCCAAGTGGGCCTAGAACTCTTGCCTCAGCCTTCTAGTGCTGGGATCACAGGCACACAGGCATGTCCCATCATGATGAGTCACTTGCCAGAGAAACTGAGGCTCTGACCAGCCTGAGGGCCGCCCCCCCACTCCCCACCAGCGGAGCTTGGAAGTGAACCCAGGAAATTTGAACCAGCTGCCCCAGGCTGGGAGGCTCCGGGAGTCAGTGAGGTTCCAGGGGCCAGCAGGGATCGAGGGGCAGTCCAGCTCTGTCCAGGGCAATCCTGCTAGGTCCTGGGGCACTTCAAGACAGGTTTACAGTCGCTACCTCCGCCGCCCACCCCCACTCTGTCAGTGCCTAGAATTCCTGCTTCCTTAAGCCAAGCAGCTCCAGGCGCTTCATTAGCGCCTCTGAGCCCCGGCCGCCCTGGGGGATGAAAGCGGAGGAGAGGGGCGCCGGCCTAATTCCGGCACACCTGGCAGGGGGTCGGGCATTGAAAGGGACGCGGCTGGCCAGCCTAGCAGCCCCGCCAGTGGCCGACTGGACCCGCCGTCTGCGCTTCAAATGCAAAATCCGAGCGGGGTGGGTGGGGAGGGGTGGGGATGCTGGTGGCCTCTGCTCCTCCTTTAATAGACCAAAGGACTCTGGCGGCTTAGCTCTTTTTCCTAATTTAAAGATATTTTCAGGCTTTTGGGAGCTCCCCGTGGCGAAGCAGGAAGGCTGGGCTGGGGGGGGGGGGCTTGAAACCGCCACCACAGTTGCTCACCGAGGAACGGGAGAACCCAGAGCAGGACAGACTGAGGCTGGTTAGAGTCCAAAGATAAGACATAGGATTCGTAAGGAGATTCGTGTTGGTTCCTTGATCTCTGCCTCAGTTTCCCTCTCTAGAACCTCTGAAGGCCCCAACCAGAAGGTAGGACAGAGGTGCTGAGGTGTTTACTAATTCTTAATATCCGTCTATCTAAGAGAGGGCTCCCACGGTCAACCCTGGAGGCCTTGGGAGGCAAAGGCTTGGAAGACAGATGGAAGAGGCGTGTTGCCTCCCAGTCTGGCACCCCGGATGCCAGGGAGGGAAGGAGACTGAAGAGCCAGGCCAATGTGTGCAGCCGCCTCCATGCAAGAGAGTGGGAACCAGGGTAGAGAATGGAGATGCTGCTGCCTGAGTTAAAGAGTTTAGGGAGGACACCTGAGGTCTCTTCCTCCAGGTACTGCCCGGGCTGCACTCGCTGGCTCGTCCTCCCAGTCCCCCTCCTCTCTTCCTCTCCCTGCAGCCCCCTCCCCGCCCCCCGCTGCTCTCCCGCTCCGTTTCTCCGGTTCCTGGCCAGCCCAGCTCTCTCTCGTCCCCACCCCCTCCTCCCAGACTGCCTCCCGCGCCCGGGACTACGCAGCTCCCACCCCCTTCATTCCGCCACACTCCCACCTTCCCACCAGGAGCACCTCCTCCCCGTCGCCCCCCTCCCTAGGCGGGGCCGCGGCCGTCTCGCAGGCGGCGGGAGGGCGCGGAGGGGTGACGGGGGGGGGTGTTTGGAGAGGTTCCCGCCCCCCTCCCGGGAAGCTCGCACCGGCACAGCCGGCGCCCTGGATCCCATCAGCCCGGCAGGTGACCTCTGGGTCCGCCTGGGACGCGGCTCTGGCTTTGGCCCGAAAGGGCGCGGCGACTCTAGAACCCTCTGGCTCCCGCCGCTCCACTGCACTCCTGCCCCGCTCCCCGCATGCTGAGCCCGGAGCGGCCAAGCGGTCCCGAAGTGCGGGAGGAATCGCACATAAATCTGCCGTAATGATGGTGGTGCTAATGAGACCCCGCAGCTCTCCAGCCGAGCTTCCGCTCTCTGCGCAAGAGCGCGGCGGCGGGCGCTCCCCAGAGCCCGGGACTCCTCTACGCTCCTGACAGGCAGTTCTAGGAGGGGGATCCCGGAGGCCCAGAGTTTGGGATGATGCCTCACCCGGTGCCTGCGCTGTGACTCAAGGGCAAGAGTTACCGCCAGGAGGAACGTTGGTTTCCCTGGCTTCACTTATTGCCAGGCTACCACCCCAGATCCTATAACCCACAGTGATCCGAAATCGTGCCAGTCTCACACAATGCTACTGCTTTCTTGTCAAGAAGGAAGTTCTGAATTTGGATTTTCTTGTCCTCATTACATTTCTAACTGTGTGACCTTAGGCAAGTTGCTTGACTTCTTTTGACAATTGAGACCGCGGTATTGTAATGCACCTATATACAACACACTCTTAAGACAACCTTGTCACAGACACTTGGAACCCAGCAGTTGTGGGGTTGGGGTAGGGGGTAGTGTCTGCCTTCAAAGGTAACCTTGAACTCATGAACCCCAGAACTCACATTCTGGTGATCTCTCTATTGTGGCTGTCTACCTAGCTTTGGCTAAGGTCTGCTCCTGCCCTAGTGGCCCACTGGCCCATGTGGAGAGATAGCTGGAGGTCAGAGGGCTAAGGGATGTGACTCAACTGTTACCATGCACAGGGCTGTGGCTGTGAATTCTGTCCCCAGCACACTGTATAACTGGACATGGGTGGCACACACCTGCAATCCTAGCACTTGGGAGGTACAGAAAGGGGGATCACAGCCAGGCATGGTGGTACACGCCTTTAATCCCAGCACTCAGGAGGCAGAGGCAGGTGGATCTCTGTGAATTTGAGGCCAGCCTGATGTACAGAGTGAATTGCCCTGGTTTCAGTCAATCCAGGGCAACACAGTGCACCCTATCTGAAAAAAATGGAAGAAAAAAAAAGTGTGTTCCTGCTGTTGTGTATGGTTCTTAAGCTGTGTGGATCCTGATGTCTTCTTCCCGGGAATTGCTCTCAGCCTTCGGGATCAACAGAGAGGGAGAACAGGAAGAGGTGGCCTGGTTTCAAATGGATAGCCCAGGCGCGAGAGCCCAGTAGGAACAGTGATTGCTGTTAACCCTGACGACCTGGGTTCAGTACCCTGGACCCACTTGCAGGGTGGAGAGTACCAACTCTTGCAAGTTATCCTCTGACCCCATCTCCATCAACCAAGTAATAAATGGCTAAAAAAGTAAACATCCGGGAGCTTCAAGAACTCAGCTTCACTTTGCTGGTTTGGCAAGGGTGTCTAACTTTGCCTTTGAAGGCAAAATGGGTGTCGGAGGGTGGGACACCCTTCCTCTGTCTTGATGGAAGTGCTTCCACCCCCAGCTTTGACCTAGTCCATGCTGAGGGGAGTCAGGTGGCATGATGCAGCCAATAATTAAGGATGGACACCCTGGCTTCTGCTTCTTGGATTGCACTGACTACTAGGTTCCACAAACCGCCAAGAAAACACAGCCTTATTCTAGTTCTGAGTGTGTGTGTGTGTGCAAAGATGATAGATGACATCTGGGTGTCTTACTGTATTGTTCTCCACGTAATCATCATCACCATCAGCAGCAACAACACCATTAGTGTTTGAGACAGGGTTTCCTTCTGTAGTCCTGGCTGTCTTGGAACACATTATGTAGACCAGGCAAGTCTTGGTTGCACAAAGATCTGCCTTCCTGCCTCTGCTTCCTGGGTGCTGGGAATCAAGGCCTTTGCACCACACCCAGCCTCTACCTTGAGTTTTGAGATTGAGTTTGGAGTGCACTACACTTGGCTCCTAGATTGACCCAAGTCCCAGGGATCTTTGTTTTTGCTGCCCTCGCACTAGGGTTATGGACACACACAGCCAACTTTTTTAATGTGGGAACTTTTGGGATAATTTTTTTTTTGTATGCTGTGAAGATGTGTTTCTGCCAAGGCATGTTGTGGGATATTTGTACACTGTGTAAAAATGTATTGCTGTGGTTGGTGTAATGAAAAGCTGAATGGCCAATAGCGAGGCAGGAGGTGTTGTAGCGAGAGAGAACTCTGGGAAGGAGGTGGAGTGGCCATCGAGATGTGAGATGAGAGCCATACAACAGAAGGCAGATTAAAATAAAAGGGTTACTTTAAGTTAAAGAGCTCGTGGAACAAGCGTAAGCTAAGGTCATGTCTTCATAATTATAAATAAGTCTCTGTGGCATTATTTGGGAGCTGGCTGGTGGTACAGAGAAAGACTTGCTAAAAAGGCACCTTCTGATTGGTTTAATAAAGAGCTGAATGGCCAATAGCTAGGAGGAGAGGACAGGCAGGACTTGTGGGAAGAATCTGAGAGGCAGACATTCGCCAGCAAGACTTGGAGGAAGCTGGATGTGAGGTGCTGAGCTGAGGTAAGGAACCATGGGACAGAAAGTAGACTAATATAAATGGGTTAATTGAAGTTATAAGAGCTAGTTGGGAACAGGCCTAAGCTAAGGCTAAGCTTTCATAATTAATAAGAAGCCTCTGTGTCGTTATTTGGGAGCTGGCTGTCCAGAGAAAGTCCAGCCACAGCAGCAGGGACTCAAACCCAGCTCCCCACCCCCACAGTGTGGTAGGCACTGTGCTCATTTCTAGCTCCAGCTTTTCCTTTTTAGAAAACAACTTAAGCCGGACAGTGATAGTGCATTCCTTTAATCCCAGCAATTAGAGGCAGAGGCAGGCGGAGGCCAGCCTCATCAATGGAGTTAGTTCTAGGATAGCCAGGGCTACACAGAGAAACCTGCCTCAAAAAACAAATCCAACACCCCCCAAAAACAAAACAAGAAAGAAAGAAAGAAAGGAAGGACTGAAGGAAGGGAGGGATGAAGGAAGGGAGGGAGGGAGGGAGGAAGGAAACAGCCTATGTGATGAGTGTTTGGCCTGCACATATGTCTGTGTACCACATGCGTGCTTGGTGCCTCAGGAAGCCAGAAAAGGGCATTGGATCCCCCAGGACTGGAGTTACAGACAGTTGGGAGCCACCATTTTCATGGTGGGAACCAAAACAAGGTCCTCTGGAAGAGGAGCAGAGCTACCTCCCCAGATTTTATTTTTCTAAAATGTATTGTTTTTTAATTATAATATATGTATGGATATGTATATGAATCCTGGTGCCTTCTGGAAGAGCAGTACATATTCTTAATCACTGCGCTATCTCTCCGGCCAGTCCCCCATTGCTTTTATTTTTATTTTATTTTAATTTTTTGTATTTTTCATTTTTTGTGAGTGTTTCTATGCATCCCAAGCTGGCCTTGAACTCATAGATCTGCCTGCCTCTGCCTCCTGAGTTCTGAGATTAAAGGCGTGCAGGTATACACTGCCCTGGCCCATTATTTTTACTTTTAATTATGTGTATATGTGTGTGGGCATGTACACATAAATGTAGAGTCTGCAAAGGCCAGAAGAGGGCACTGGATCGCCTGGAGTTACAGGCCACGCCCCATGTGAGCTGCTGAGTGGGTGCTGGGAACTAGACTCAGGAGCTGTTGCAAGGGTGTGTGCTCATAAGCACCAAGCCAACCCTCTCCAGCCCAGGCTCAATGTCTCTTGTATGTTCATCTATTCCCCCTCTTCTCCTGGAGACCAGCGTCTTAGTTACCTTTCTATTGCTGTGCTAAAACACCATGAACAAGGCAACTTCTAGAAGAAAGTGTTTAGCTTGGGGCTTACGGTTTTAGAGGGTTAGAGCCCGTGACCACCATGGTGGGGAGCATGGCCACAAGCAGGCAGGCATAGTGCTGGAGCAGCAGCTGAGAGCTCACATCTTAAGACAAAAGCCAGGGAGAAGGCTTTTGAAACCTCACAGCCAATGCCCAGTGACACACCTCCTCCAACAAGGTCACCTTTCTTTCTTTTTTAGATTTTATTTATTTATTATGTATACAGTCTTCTGCCTGCGTGCCAGCAGATGGCTCCGGATTTCACTGAAGGTGGTTGTGAGCCACCATGTGGTTGCTGGGAATGGAACTCAGGACCTCTGTAAGAACAGTCAGTGCTCTTAACTGCTGAGCCATCTCTCCAGCCCCAAGGTCACCTTTCTTAAACAGTCCCACCAACTGGAGACCAAGATGAGCTTATGAAAACACCACACATACTATAGAACAGTGCATAGAGAGAACACGTGGAGTCATCAGGAATATATGCTTCTGGGGCTGGCAGCTTCACGCTGTGTCCCTGGTTTGTGCCATAACCTTTTCATTTGCTCTCTGACAAAGTTGAGATGGTGTTACCTTGTAACATCAGTGAGGTTTAAAAGCAGCTTAACACCAGGGTTTAAAGCAAATACAGCACAATTGCTGCTCAATATACCTATCATTTGTATTTTGCAGGCCATGACTGTGACTGTTACTTTGTCTTCTTCTCTCCTTTCTCCTCCCCCCCCCTCTTTTTTGTGTGTCTGTCTCTCTCTCTCTCTGCACTTGTGTCCATATGTGTAAAGGCCGGAAGACAACTTCTGGTATCACTCTTCAAGACCTGTCCGACTTGTGATTTGAGACTTCGTCTCATTATCCTGGAACTCATCAGTTAGGTATAACTGGCCGGCTGACAAGCCAGAGATCCACCTGTGTCAGCTTTCCCCACACTGAGATTCTGAGTGTGAACCACCATGCCTGGCTTTGTTACATGGGTTCTGGGAATGGAACTCAGGCTAGCCTGGCTCTATATGCCCATGTGCATGTGCACAACTTGTCCCACCCCCCACACTCACACAATGTAATTCTAAAGGAAAGAACAGCCCCCTCTTTTTTATTTTGAGACTGGCCGTCCCTCTGTATGTAACTCAGGCTGGCTTTAAGCTGAAGATCCTGCTGACTCCCATAATGCTGGTTTCCAAGCATGTGCTACTACATTCTTTTACCCCTCATTCTTTTGTTATTTTGTTTTGAGATAGGCTTTCAGGTATCCCAGACCAGCCTCTAGCTTGCTACTTAGCTGGAGATGATTTTGAACTCCTGGTCTCCCGCCTTCACTTCCTGAGTTCTGGGATGATAGGTGTGCATTGCCATATCTGGCTTCATGTGGGATTGAGGGTGGAATCCAGGGCTTTGCACATGCAGACAAGAGCCATAGTCTCATTCCATTCCCAGCCTGTGGGACGCTCAGTGGCTTAGAGACTGGCTGCTGCTCCACAAGAACCCAGGTTCCATTCCTGGCACCCACATGACAGCTCACAAACAGTTGTAACTCCAGTTCCAGAGGATCTGATATCCACTTCTGGTCTCTGTGGGCACCAGGCACACACATGCTGGTGGACATACATGCAGGCAAAACATCACCCACAAATATAGCCTAGGTGACCTTGAACTTTGGATGTTCCTGCCTCCTTCCAGTACACCCAGTTCATGTTGTCCTTCGGGAAGCCCAGGGCCTTGTGCATGCTGGACAAGGACTTCACCAACTCACTAATATTCCCAGTACCAGTTTTTGTTTTGCTGTTTCTTTTGTTTGTTTGTTTTGTTTTGTTTTTCCAAGACAGGGTTTCTTTGTGTAGCCCTGGCTGTCCTGGAACTCGATTTGTAGACCTGGCTGGCCTTGAATTCACAGATCTGCCTGCCTCTGTCTCCTAAGTGCTGGGGTTAAATGTATGCACTACCACTGCCCAGTTGTTGTTGTTTTTTTTTAATTCATTTAAAATTTTAATTCACTTTATTGTTTTATGTGCATGGTGTTTTGCCTGCATGAATATCTGTGCACCAGATATCTGTTTGAAGAGCTCAGACAAGGGTGTCAGATACCCCGGAACTGGAGTTACTCCCAGTTGTGAGCCACTATGTAGGTGCTATCAGACCTAGGTCTTATGGAGGAGTAGCCATGGTTCTTAATTGAGAAGCCATTTCTCCAGTGTTTTGTTTATTTGACTACTATGTAGTCCAGGCTGACACCAAACTCCTAAGCTCGAGTAATCCTCTTGGCTCAGCCTACCCAATTCCTAGAGCCACAGATGCCACCACCACACTGGCCCTCTTTTTTTTTTTTTTTTTTTTTCCCTTAAGAATTGGTCATTAGAATTAGGACCATCCTAAAGATGAAGATGTTTTCATCTCAATACCACAAACTTAACTCTTTCCACAAAGACCCTGTTTCTAAATCAGGTCACCTGAAAGTAAGTGTCCCACGGTTAGAACTTGGTGACATCTTCTTTTAAATTGTTTATTTGTTTTATTTTTTGAGACAGGGTTTCTCTGTAGCTTTTGAGCCTGTCCTGGAACTAGTTCTGTAGACCAGGCTGGCCTCGAACTCACAGAGATCTGCCTGCCTCTGCCTCCCAAGTGCTGGGATTAAAGGCGTGCGCCAACACCAATTGGCCTCTTTTTGTGACATTTTCTTGGGCACTGAAGTCCAACCTACCCTAATCACAATAGGTTTTTGACATTTTTTCCTACCTCTTAAAAAACAAAAACAAAGAAAGAAACAAACAATGGTGGTTATGCACACCTTTAGTCTCAGCATTTGGGAGGCAAAGGGAGGTGGATCTCTCTGAGTTCAGGGCCAGCCTACACGGCGTTCCAGGGCAGGCTGTAAAGCTACACACAGAAACCCTGACTCAAAAAACAAACAAAAAACAATCCTCATTTGTATAATATACCTGTTGTAAACTGCTTGATTTTATTTGTCTTTGTTTTTTGTTTGTTTGGGGGACATGGTCTCACTATATAACCCCAGCTGGCCTGGAACTCATTATGTAGACTAGACTGGGTTAAACGACAGATACCTGCCAGTCTCTGCTTCCTGAGTGCTGGAATTAAAGGTGGGTACCACCATGCCCAATTACCTTTTGTTTTGTTTTGTTTTGTTTTTATATTTTTATTCTTTGACAAGCTCATTTATGTAATATATCTTGATTATCTCTAACCCCAATTCCCCCTGCTGCTCCTCCCAGTCCTTCAGAGTACATCTCCCTCTGTCTTAGACAGGGCTTCTATTGCTGCAACAAAACACCATAACTAAAAAGCTAGTTGGGAGGAAAGGGTTTATTTGGCTTATACTTCCCATCATAGTCCATCGCTGAAGGAAATCAGGACAGGAACTCACACAGGCAGGATCCTGGAGGCAGGAGCTGATGCAGAGGCCATGGAGGGTGCTGTTTACTGGCTTGCGCCACATGACTAGCTCAGCCTGCTTTCTTATAGAACCCAGGACCACAGTCCAGGGATGGAATCACACACCATGGGCTGGGCCCTCCCTTATCAAACACTAACTAAGAATATGCCTTACAGCTGGGTCTTATGGAGGCATTTTCTCAACTGAGGGTCCTTCCTTTTAGATGACTAGCTCAGCAGCCCTCAACCTGTGGGTCTCAGCCCCTTTGGGGATTTACATATCAGATATCCTGTATATCAAATACATTATGATTCATAACAGGAGCAGATTTACAGTTACGAAGTAGCGATGCAATAAATTTATGGCTGGGGTCACCACAACAAGAGGAACTGTGTTAAAGGGCTGCAGCATTGGGAAGGTTGAGAACCACTGCTCTAGCTTGGGTAAGTTGACTTGAGATTAGCCTGCACATCCTCCCAATGGCAAATTTTGTTTTGTTTGTTTTTTTATAGCCCTCTCTGTCCTGTTAATGCTGCCTTAGAGTGCATGATTGTGGCACCATCCACCTGAATGTTTGGTAACCTACCAGGGGTCACATCCCCAAATAAAAATGACTCCCTCTCTACAGTTAGGGATTTCCTGAGCTCATACCCAAGCCATGCTGGAATTTTTAGCTGCCTTGACCTGAAAAAAGAAACAAAGGTCTGATGAAATAGCCCACTCAGTAAAATTGCTTCCTGGGCAAGCAAGAGGACAGACAGGTGCTGTGCAGGTGGCCACAGCTGCTGTGAGTTTCTGTGCACAGTGGCCCTGCTATGCCCAGGAGACAGCAAGCCTCTCTAAGGACTCCTCCTGTCCTCTAGCGCCTACATTTTCCCTGGCCCTTCAGTCTTGATAGTCCCTGAGCCTTGGAGGAGAGGAGTGGTGTTGATATAAATGTCCCAGTTACTTATTCTCAGCATTTTAGCCAGTTTTGAGTCTCTGCATGGTTTGACTGCAAAACAAAACAAAACTTTTGTGACCAAGGTTGAGGGCAGCACTAATCTATGGGCATAAACAGATATATTTAGAAAGGCAGTTTGACAAGATGGCCAATTAGCAAAGCAACAGTAGCAGGTTTCCTCTGTGGCAGTGGCCCGTGAGCTCCCCAGATGGAGGCTTTTGAATACGATTACATGCAGCAGGCTTTCTTGTTGGACTATCTTTGGATGGCCAGCCTTCAAATAATGACCAGGAGACTTATTAATTATGAAAGCTTAGCCTTAGCTTAGACTTTTTCCCAACTATCTCTTATAACTTAATTAACCAGTCTACCTAAATCAAAGGAGGTGGATGACCTTCCTGAAGATGACACTGGAGGTTGTTTGTCCTCTGAACTCTTTACGCACATGGATACATTTGCAAGCACCTGTGTGTTTTTTAAAAGGAAGAAAAATGACTGAAGTGAGGGTGACCACTTGGGTGCTGTCATATCTCCAAATTGAGCTATTAGGGATGGCAAATGGATAGAGGATTTAAAAGAGTGAATGGTCCAGAGCCCATGAGATGGCTCAGTGGGTAAAGCCCTTGCCTCTGAACCTGATCCCCAGGGACTCCTAAAACAGCAGGAGAGGACTGACCCCAGTACACTGTCTTCTGACTTCCAGGTACTCTGATCTACGAGTAAATATTTTTCTCGTGTGTTGTTTTTTTGAGACAGGGTTTCACTGTGTAGCTTTGGAGCCTGTCCTGGAACTCGCTCTGTAGATCAGGCTGGTCTCGAACTCACAGAGATCTGCCTGCCTCTGCCTCCACCTACCTCTGCTGGGATCAAAAGCGGGAGCATCATGCCAGGAGAAATAAATGTTAAAAAACAAAATGGAGATTGAGGCCTGACCCCCATGCCTAGTTTGGAATACTTTCTGGGTGGCTTTGAGTGAGTCACCTCACCACCGTGCCTATGTTCCCTCTCTGCTGTGCAGAGCTGGTCTTTGTAACTGCGCTAAGCTTCAGGCCACTGGCATCTGGTCATTCTGTACATGCAAATCTGGCTACTGAGAGTTTGGGGGCATTTTCTGGGCATACGCTGTGGTAAAGACTCAGTTTCTGACCGGATATCTGGCACCCGAGGCACCTACCAAGGTGGAGTGAGTGTCTCGCCCCTCTGCCTACAGGGTCGGGTCCTCTGGCCCATACCCGCAGTAGTGGGCGAGTTTCCGGCCCGGGGAGCTCCCCCTGCTGTAATCAGTCCATGCAGTTCGGGTCTCCAGGCTCAGAAACGCCTCTCCCGCGCCGCCCCTGCCCTCAGGCAGTGTCTGTGAGGCCTCGGTTCCCACCTTTGAAATGAGTTGGAATTATGCTCTGAGGAAGCTTCGGGTTTTTCGGCATTAGAGATGGGAACCATCCGGTAAGACCTGAAAAATAAGGATGAGGGTAAATGGGGGTAAAACACCGAGGTCGTATCAAAAAAGCTGCCCCTCTCCAACCGGTGAGAGTTTCTCCCACCAGTTCCAGCTTGCACGCCCAGCATCCTCCACTGGGCGATCCCGACACAGGCTTTTGGCGCTGTTTCCTGTTATCTGCCAGCTCCAATAGGATCAAGCCCACATGCATGGCCTTGGGGATGTGCCTCAGTAGGTGGAGAACTTGCCTCGTGTGTACAACACCCTAGCACCTTGTAAACTGGCCATGGCCATGGCGGTGCACATATGTAATTACCTGCTCAGCAGGCTGAGGTAGGGGGATGATCTTCAGTTTGAGGCCAGCTTAAGCTGCATGGTGGAAGCCTGTTTTAAAAGAAAGAAAAGAAAACAAGAGCGCGCGCGCGTGCGTGCGTGCGTGTGTGTGTGTGTGTGTATGTGCTGTTTTGCAAATCTGCAACCTCAGCACTTTTGAGGTGGAGGCAGGAGAATCGGGTTCAAACAAACCTTGACTACTCGGTGAGTTTGAGGCCAACCTGGGCTTCAGGACTCTAACTCAAAACCCAAAACAGGGCTAGAGGGATGACTCCAGCTTGCATAACTACCTGAGCTTGGGTCCCCAGACTTAGGTAAAACAAAACAAAACAAAAGCAAACAAAGCCAGATGTGGTTGCATGGCTCTGTAACCCCAATGAGGGGGGCACAAAGACAGGAGCCAGCCAGGTTTGGTTTGGTTTTTCAAAACAGGGCTCTCCATGTAGCTCTGGCTGTCCTGGAACTTGTTTTGTAGACCAGGTAGACCTCGAACTCACAGAGATCTGCCTGCCTCTGCTGCCTCCAGTTCTGGGATTAAAGGTGTGTGCCACTACCACTGCTGGCTGGTGCCCAGTCAGTTTAGCCCATCCATCCATGAGTTCTGGGGTGACTGAGAGACCCTATTCAGAAAGATATGAGTGCAGTCAGGGAAGGTTGCCTCCTAAGGCTGCCTCCTAAGGGCTGGAATGAGGCGTCTTGGCCTCTAGTCTCCACATTTGCATGGAAACCCACACAAACACATATACCTAAAACATTTTTTTTGTCTGCCTATATGTTTATATGTCTGGTGTCCATTGAGGTCAGAAGGCATCTAATCCTAATCCCCTGGAACAGGAGTTACAGAAGGTTGTGAGCTTCATGTAGGTGCTTGGAATTGAACCCAGGTCATCTGCAGGAACAGCCAGTGCTCTTAACCACTAAGCCATCTCTCTAGCTCCCAATTTCCTCCTTTTCAAAGTCTTACTATGTAGCTCTGGGGGGCCTAGAACTTGTAGACAAGGTTACCTCAAACTTAGATGGGCCACCATGCTCAGCCCTAAAAAATTTTAAAAATGCACCCCCCCCCCACACACAAGGGACTTGATTCACATGAAAAAAAGGGTGTCAGTTCCCATTCACAAAAAGCAGCATACTGATGGCAGCTCCTATGCTCTGTGCTACAGGCTCAAGCTACTGGCCTTTAAAAGAAGGCTCTGGGAGGCACTGCAGAGCTCTTGATCTTGTTCAACTTGAAGGTCAGGCACCATGTACCCTAACTTGAGTCTCAGTGACTGGGCATCCTGACTTGTTTAAGTCTCTGGCCAGTTTTCCACCACCAATGCCACAGATGCATCACGAAACCTCGGGCCAATTTTTTTCTCTTTTCTTTCTGTTTTTGCTGTTGTTTGTTTAGACGGGGTTTTATTGTGTAGCCCTTGCTGTCCTTGAACTCATGGAGGCCCACCTGCCTCTGCCTCCTAAGGGCTGGGATGAAGGTATTCACCACTACATCTGGTCAGACCATTTTTCTTTTTTTTTTAAGGTGTTTTTATTTATCATGTATACAGTGTTCTGCTTGCATGCCAGTAGAGGGCACCACCTTTCATTACAGATGTTTGTGAGCCACTATGTGGTTGCTGGGAATTGAACTCAGGGCCTCTGAAAAAGCAACCAGTGCTCTTAACCTCTGAGCCATCTCTCCAGCCCCAGACCGTTTTTCTTGATGAGACATAAACTCACAAGTGCATGAGGATCTGGCTGGGAGACGGTTGGCTCAGTTGGTCACCTGTGAGGGCACCAGCACGGTGTCAGTCCTGGAACCCACATATGAAGCTGGGTGAGCTGTCACACGACTGTGATCCTTGTGCCAGGCATGTTGAGAATGAATCCCTAGGCCTTCTGGTCAGCCATCTTAGCTTAAATGAAGAGCCCCCAGTTCCAGTGAGAGACCATGCCAAAAACCAACCAACCAAACAAACAAACAAAAACCCCAAAACCAAAAGAACAGTACAGCTGAGGAATGACAACCAGGGTTGACCTCTGGCTACTACCTGCGCACAAACAGGAAATGCACAGAAAAGTGTTTTCGGCCACCAGTCCAAGTGCTCCATTTTTTAAATTCAGTTTTCATGGTACTGTTGGTCATGTATTTCCTGCCTTGACCCTTGTGGGTATCAAGTTCGAGTTGTGTGTCCTGTCCATCTGGGAGATGGTGGGTTGTGTGACTACTTTCAGCCGGTGAGTGACAAGTGAAACCTACAGACATAATTCCCAGACTGTTGCATTTAACTGACTATAGAAGCCTTCCAGGACTTCATTAAACAGTCA
This sequence comes from Cricetulus griseus, assembly GCF_003668045.3. Lineage (NCBI taxonomy): Eukaryota > Metazoa > Chordata > Mammalia > Rodentia > Cricetidae > Cricetulus > Cricetulus griseus. The sequence goes on from NC_048596.1 coordinate 160,561,382, forward strand.
GGCAGAATGTTCCAGAAAGTGGCTGCCTCACCAGTGCTCATGATGAGCTTAGCCTCCCTTCAGTGGCTCCCAACAAACATGAAGCAGGGGTGGGCAGATACACTGTGTTCTCTGGAGGACAGAATTGAAGGGAGGAATGCATTCGACAAGGGCTTTATTAGGCTGGATTATACAGTAAGGGCTGGGTAGTCCTGCAATGGCTGTCTGCCCACTGGAGATGGAGAGAACAGTAGCTGTTTAGTCCACAAGGCTGGGTGTCTCAGCAGTCCCAATCTGGTGCTAAAGGCTGGAGGATTCCTGTAGAGCATATTGCAAAGCTGAAGAAGCCAGGTTCTGATATCAGTGTAGGATGGCAATAGTGGCAGCATCAGAATAGATGCAGTCACTAAGTATAGATGTGCTTACCAGCAAGGATCGAAAACGGGCAGGCAAAACAGCTTCTCCTTCAGACTTCTTTATATCCCGCTAGTAGCAGAAGGTGCCACCTACTCTGGGGAAGGTCCAGGAAACTCTCACACCACATAGGCTGTCTTTTAGTTGATCCCAGATCCAACCAAGTTGACAGCCAACAATAATCCTGGAGTTTTAAGTCATTAAGATAGTGGACTTGTTTGTTTCTGCCGAGTAACCTCCTGGCTTAGTTGCTTTTCTATTGTAGTGATGAAACATCAAGGCAATTTATAGGAGAAGGTTTATGTGGATATTCCAGAGCATTATGACCCATAATCCAGTCAGAGCAGAGGCTGCAGGCTGGACAGAAGCTGAGGGCTCATGTCTCAAACTGTTTGTAGGAAGACAGAGCAATAGCAACGCATGCATTCAATCCTCCGAAGTCCCTCACCAGGGACCCAAGTGTTCAAATCCTGCAGCCTATGGGAGACATTTAATTCAAACCGTCAAACCACCCCCTGGTCCCCACATATCTCACGGCCATATCATAATGCAAAATGCATTTCGTCCAGCTTCAGAAGTCCCCGAAGACTCTGTCTCAGCACTCTTCTCTTCTGAGATTCAAGACAGTCTCTTAACTGGAACCCCCTGCAAAATAAAAAAAAAAAAAAAACAGATTATATACTTCCAACAGCACAGAATATACATTGCCATTCCAAAATCTAAGAAATGGGACAGTGAGGAGATGCTGGGCCAAAGCAAGACCGACACCCAGCAGGGCAAACTCCAAATCCCAGCGCTCCATCCATTACCCTCAGGCAATGGCTTCTCAGGCCTTTATGCAGGGATGCTGCCACTCACTGCCTGGCTTCAGCAGCTCTCTGAAACCTTGGGGAGCAATTCCATGACATCTTTACTGACCATGTGGCCAGTTTCTGCTTCCTGTTTGGGATAGATCCTCCCTGCAGGAAGCAGGAAGCTTAGCTGGGTGCAGTCCTGACCAGGGGTCACTATTCCCTTTATCCCAGTGTGATTTGGCCCCCACTTAATGGCACTAATACCCTTAGCAATTGCAGCCTCTTCCAGCACCAGCCTTGGCTTGCTAGTGTCCCTTTTCTCCCCATACATTTTGTATTTTCTTTCTGCTTTTTCACTGGAGACCTGCATAAGAGTGACTACTAATAGCTATGAGATACAGTTGATGTCAAGGCTTGAAATCATACATACACACAGAAATTTGTCCATTTAATTTTAGCCTCAGGTAAGCTCTTAGGAAAATGGCAGAAGACAGCTGGTTGTTTGCCCAAACATCCCAGGAATGGTCTTGGATACTTTGAGTGGGGCCTCTGCAGTCCGAATGGCTCTAGTGCTGCAGTCTTCTGTACTCCTAGGATGGTCCTATAAGCCCTGCTTACAGCACTCTACCAACTCTCTAGTCCCAAATCCCCAAACGCTTTCACATTCAGGCAAACAAAACAAACGCCACATGGCTTGGTTCCTCACAGAGATACCTTACAATCTTGGTACCAACTATGTTGCTAAGTTAGCTAGTTTATGTTAACTCCAGACACAAGCTGGAGTCGTTAGAGAAGAGGGGACCTTAGCTGAGAAAATGCCTCCATAAGATTTTCCTGTAGGAAGTCTGAGTGTGCTGGGAGCTTTTATCATTTATTACAGAAGTAGCAATTAGTATTCTAGGTATCAACTCCAGAATATTTGTTACTATGAATTTGCTGTATATAGAATATATACTGGGGGGCTGGAGAGATGGCTCAGAGGTTAAGAGCACTGACTGCTCTTCCAAAGGTCCTGAGTTCAATTCCCAGCAACCACATGATGGCTCACAACCATCTGTAATGAGATCTTGTGCCCTCTTCTGGCCTGCAGGCATACATGCAGACAGAACACTGTATGCATAATAAATAAATTTAAAAAAAAAAAAGAATATATACTGGGTGCTTTGTATTCTCAAATAGGCCCCAGAGAAAGGAATTCCTTCTCACTGAGGCGTCAGCAATAAGAGCTGAAGCCTCCGGATCTCACGTTACATATACTTAGTTTTTCCCTTTGATAATGCCGAGAAGCCCCCTTTAATGAGTTAACAGCACATGTTGCAAGTCACATCCCCCTGAGACGTAAGTTTGCCAGGACCTTTCACAAGTCATGTCCAGGGGGTGACGTGAGGAACCTGCTTTTCTCAAATTCCTACCTGCCTTCCTGCCTCTGAGAGATACGCATGCCCTGTTGTCAGAGAGTGGTTAAATGTGCCTGTGGGTATAAAAACTAGAAGCCTTGTGGGATCTAGGAAAACTTTTGGAGACTTCCAAAACAACAACTTCCAAAACCATAAAAATGACAGAAACAGCTGACTGCCTAATTGTCACCCAAGGTTCTTCTGAAACACTGTGACATCCATCTTCAGTCTATGGGCTTATCTGACAGACTTTTCTGTGAAGCAGGAGGTTTTAAAGGACTGTCTTACTTTGTCTTGTCAAAGTTCAGCAGTCACTTTTTTGTGTCCTGCTTGTTCAGTTTGGACAACATACTGTCAGCAGTTGAGGCAAGGGCAGCTTCCTGCCCAGTGTCTAGCTTTTCCCACAAAGAAACCAAATTCCATATGGAGGTTCTTTGATCCTCATTATCCTTTTTTTTTTTTTTTTTTTTTTGAAGCAAATTGGTGCTGTCAAGAGCAGATGTGTCTCACTGTCATGAAAAATATATGTTATAAAAACATCTTAAATGCCATATTCTGTATGTCTCGGAAGTGTTTGAAGACCATCTGTCTGTCTAAAATATATCTCTGTCCTTGAAAGCATATCTAACATGACTACAAATTTGATTGTTATAGGTGACTACTAACCTTGTTTCTTTATTATTCTAAATAGTTTGTAATAATAACTTTCAAGAACTAAGAATTAACATTACATTGTTAAATGAGCTTCATAGGTACAATACCTTAAACAAGAGTTGAAACATATATACAGTATAACAAAAGTAACCTTAAATTTGTGCCAATATACAAAAATCCTTATCAATGTAAAATATTTGGGAATAGTATTGTTTAAAAATAGACCAAAAAATCTACCCTTTTATCCCATCATTTCTATACTATATCCCCCTTTTTTCTTTCAGAAAGAGATCCCTGAGTCTAATCTCCTTTGTTTAGCTTTCTTGCTGACCATGACCAATAACGACTTGTAACCAGCCTCACTAAATGATGACAAATGTCCATAAACCACTGAGAGACCAAAGCCCACCCACTCTATATTGCTTCCTGTGTCTGTGGATTCATTCAAAGTTAAAAATGATCAGGTTTGACCAAGGAAAACCCCCTGAAATCCTGGCTACAGACATGAAAAAAATAAATCTAAAAGAACTACAAGACATGTGATTTATATTTTACCTGCTCAAACACATAACAAAAATATCATCTTTGGCTGATTTATGTACAATTCAGAGTCTATGCTTGAATTAATAAAGAGATGTATGTTACAATTAAAAGTTGATATATTTTCAGAGCTAGGAAACCAGACACCAATGAAAACGATGGCCCAGGTGATCCAACATCCAGAACAGCTTCCAAGCTGCTGGCTAAGATGATCCAGCCTCACAGAATACTACAGCCAAAGCTTAACAATTATCTTAAATTTTCTCAGGGTCCCTTAAAGATCGCTAGTGCCCACCAATCAACAGGAAGAAGTCTAGAGAACTATGCCCAAATACCCAAAATATTGTTTATAAATGTTTGTTTTCATTGGGGGGGTTGGTTACAAATTGTTATTGGTCATAGTCAATCTCTTTCTAAAAGTAGAAAGGAGGGTCTGACATGGAAGTGATGGGAGAAGGGTAATTATTGAATCTACTTTAATCTAAAAATCAACTGTTAACAGCAAAGTATTTTTACATTGGTTTGGATTTTAGTTTATTGATATAAATTTAAGGTTAATTTTGTTATATTGTATATTTCTATTCTTGTTTAAGGTATTATGTTATATAGCTCAATTAAAAATGTAATGTATAATTAAATACATATTTGAAAAATACAGTTAGTCATCTACAATAGTCAAACTTATAGTCATGTTAATTAGGTTTTCTAGATATAGAAAGATGTATTTAAAAAAAAAAGATGTATTTCATGTAAAGCAATGGTGGCACATGCTTTTGATCCCAACACTCAGAGGCAGAGACAGGCAGATCTCTGTGAGTTCAAGGCCAGCCTGGTCTACATAGAGCAGGCTCCAAAGCAAAAAAAAAAAAAAAAATATATATATATATATATATATATATATATATTTCAGATAGATAGGTAATCTTCAAACATTTCAAAGAACTGTATGATGTGGCATTTTAAATATTCTTTTTTTGGTTTTTTGAGACAGGGTTTCTCTGTGTAGCTTTAGAGCCTATCCTAGCACTGGTTCTGGAGGCCAGGCTGGCCTCAAACTCACAGAGATCCTCCAGCCTCTGCCTCCTGAGTGCTGGGATTAAAGGCATGCATAACCAACGCCCGGCACATTTTAAATATTTTAATAGCTTAGACTTTTCATGACAGTGAGACATGTCTGCTCCTGGCAGCACCAGTTTACTTCAGAAAAGATAATGGCATCAAAGAAATTCCCTATGAAGTTTTCTTTATAGCAAAAGCTAGCCATATGGGCAAAGAAAGTACCCGTGCTTCAGCTGACAGTTGCTGTCTAAACTAGACCAGCAGGATGCAAGAAAGGTGACTACTGAAGTTTGCTAAGACAAGGTAGGACAGTCCTTCAAATTTCCTGTTTCTGAAAAAAATCTTTCAGATGTGCTAAGCCTGAAGGCCCAATATGGATGCCCCAATGTTTCAGAGGAACCTTGGGTGATTGTCCAGGCAGCCAACTCTTTCTGTCATTTCTCACTTTTTTTTTTTTTTTTTTTTTTAATTTGCTTGCCTGCCCTTCCTGCTTACTCAGGTAATACTATTTCCTTCTTAGGTCTCTGATGGGGTTGAAGACTAAATAGTTATATTACAGTTTTTCTAAAT